>NC_088422.1:39740249-39850249 GCF_034236695.1 Oncorhynchus nerka | reverse complement strand
GGGATGCTGGTGCTGTGTCCTGCATTGCTCAGCCCAACAACAGGTGTCCCGAGGAGGCCCCAGCCACGGTCCAGGGCTCCAGGGGACCAGACCCCCCTCAGGGAATATATTAGGATTCTATTACATGCCTCTCTCTCCCCATCTCTCTTCTCCACTCCTTACTGTTTACCCTTCTGTTCCCCTCTCACCTCCTATTCCTCCATTTCTCTTTCCCTCCCTCCCTCCTCTTTTTACCTTTATCTCAAAACCCTCCCAAACACCCTCTATCCTCTTCATCCCCCTCTCATCACATGGATTAGTAACATGTAATGAGCTATTCTTTATCTTATATGCTGTGTGAATACTTCTTCTAGTTCACTGGACCCCAAATGACCCACCTACACTAGCCCCCAGAGGCCCCCAGAGGCCCCCAGGGGCCACAGTCTGCAGAGACTCTCGTGCTGTCACCCCTCACAGACACTGACATCCCAGGACAGGTGGAGCCCTCTGTGCCCCTTGTCGCCCCCACACAATCCTGAAACTATATCTGGGGCCACGGTTAAGTTATGCGCCACCGTTCCTCATAACTCCGTAGAACCGCTGCTTGTAACCCCTGTTACCAGGCAACCAAATGTTTTGCTGTAGCACTTTTTTATTTTTCCCTTTGTTCTCCTCCAGGAGCGGTCCAAGAATTGCATCACTGAAATGCATTCAAAATCCTCCCCCATGGCCGACTGCGAGGCCAGTCTCTTCCTCCCTCCCTCCCTCTCTCCCTCCTTCTCTCCCTCCCTCTGCCACCACTCCCCATCCACACTGTAGCCTCTCAGAATCCCTCCCTCCCAATTCCCCGCTATCCCTCATTCTCTTTTCTCTCTCCATGCCTGTCTTTCTTTTTCCCTCCCCCACTCTGCCTCTCCCTTTTAGTTTTTCTATTTCTCTTGTCTCTCTTTTTCCCTCTCTGTACGAGCCCATAGCCATTGATCACAGGGGCGTACCGAGACATGGCTGCAAAATTACTGGTCAGAGAGAGAGAGAGAGAGAGAACTGTGGCTAACCAATAAGAATGATGGATCGGAGCTGTGGAGCGACTGGAGGTATTACACATGGAGATGTGTGATAAAAGGCAAATCAATCACTCTGCGTCTCAGCGAGGTTCTCTCTCGTCTCAGCGCTGGAGATGAGTTGAGATGAGTCCAAATGAGATGAGCTTACTGAAAGGTCCCTCTAGCCCTGCTGGGCCTATAAATAGTGAGAGGGTACGTCCCAAATCGCACCCTATTCCTTATATAGTGTCCTATGGGCCCTGGTCAAAAGTAGTGCACTACACAGGGAATAAGGTGCTATTTAAGACTCAGTCACAGCCTGCTTTTCAAACGCTGATTCTTCAAATGGCCCAAGCGGACTGATGATGAAGATGAATACAGTGGGTTAGGCCGAGGCTTTATTGATTCTATCCATCACGTCTTGGGAGACATCGCTATAGGAGGGTGTGTTGACGGCTGTGTGGGTCTCTGCTCTCTCGCTCTTGTCGTCCTTACGTGGCGGCAGATTCAAAAGATAAGACAACTTGAAATGCAGGCCTTTGAACAACAAGTGCTCCTTGCAGTCAGCATGACAACAGCCTGCTTACTAAGTCACGAAGGTGTAGAGTCCCGCAGAAAACAGGTTCTCCACTTCCCCTTTATTCTCATAGTTCAATTATTATGGTTGACTGCTTCAGAGGGATATAGCCTCAGGAAAAATCCATACAGACAGAGCTCTAAGCTAGCTGTAAAGTTCATTTATTGATCTGTCGAGATTTCAGAGCACACAAGATCTATTTCTTTCAGTGAGTATCAGCTTTAACGAGGTGAAGATATTGAGCAATTGCTATGCCATGCCTCAGAGCCGGAGATGAATGGGCAAGCCTATTTCAGGGGCAGAGAGAGAGAGAGAGAGCGTGTGGGAGAGAGAGATATTTGTGACCTGTTGCCACAAGAATAGGGCAACTAGTGAGAGAACAAACACCACTGTAAATACAACCCAGATTTATGTTTATTTATTTCCCTTTCGTACTTTAACTATTTGCACATCGTTACAACACTGTGTGTAGACACAATATGACACTTAAAATGTCTTCAAAACAAATCAAATCGCTTTTGTCACATGCGCAGACTACAGTGAAATGCTTACCTACAAGCCCTTAACCAACAATGCGGTTTTAAGAAGAATAAGTGTTAAGTAAAACATACATAAGTTTTAAAAAATAAATAAATAAAAGTAACAAATCATTAAAGAGCAGCAGTAAAATAACAGTAATGAGGCTATATACAGGGGGTACTGGTACAGAGTCCAGAGTCAATGTGTGGGGGGGACCGGTTAGTCGAGGTAATTGAGGTAACATGTACATGTACATGTAGGTTGAGTTAAAGTGACTATGCATAGATAATAAACAGAGATTAGCAGCAGCATAAAGGGGGGTCAATGCAAATAGCAGCGTAAAAGGGGGGGCAATGCAAATAGTCTGGGTGGCCATTTGATTAGCTGTTCAAGAGTCTTATGGCTTGGGGGTAGAAGCTGTTTAGAAGCCTTTTGGACCTGGACTTTGTGCTCCGGTACTGCTTGCCGTGCGGAAGCAGAGAGAATAGTCTATGACTGGGGTGGCTGGAGTCTACGACAATTTTTAGGGCCTTCATCTCACACCGCCTGGTATAGAGGTCCTGGATGGCAAGAAGCTTTATCCCAGTGATGTACTGGGCCATACATCACTTTGTCTTGATCACGATGAGGGAGGGGTTATTATCCTGGCACCACCCGGCCAGGTCTCTGACCTCCTCCCTATAGGCTGTCTCATCTTTGTCGGTGATCAGGCCTATCACTGTTGTGTCATTATTATTCTGGAACTTTTGTGAGTGTAATGTTTACTGTTAATTTTTAATTGTTTATTTCTATTTAGTTTATTATCCATTTCACTTGCTTTGGCAATGTAAACATATGTTTCCCATGCCAATAAAGCCCCTTAAATTGATTTGAAATGAGAGTGAGTTTAAGAGAGAGAGAGAGAGAGAGAGAGAGCGCTAGAGGCAGAGGGACCATGACTTGCTGGCTGAAGGGATTGGATAGTCAGAGGCAGAGGGAGGGAGGGAGGGGTGGATGGATGAGGTCAGAAGGTTTTGGATCCCTCCATTATGGTAGTAATGAGAGCGAGAAGCTCCCTGCCTCTGGCCTGGACCTGGATTCAGCCACACAGATGTGAGGGAGGGATCAGCAGCTCAGCTCAGCCAAAAGCAGGGGCCGCAGAGTTAGCTAGCAACTTAGCATGACCTCATATTCATATCCTCATGTTCAGGGACTCCTGAGTGGCGCAGCAGTCTAAGGCACTACATCTCAGTGTTAGAGGTGTCATCATTATTATTTGACCCTGCTGGTCATCTATGAACACTTGAACATCTTGGCCATGTTCTGTTATAATCTCCACCTGGCACAGCCAGAAGAGGACTGGCCACCCCACATAGCCTGGTTCCTCTCTAGGTTTCTTCCTAGGTTCTGGCCTTTCTAGGGAGTTTTTCCTAGCTACCGTGCTTCTACACCTGCAATGCTTGCTGTTTGGGGTTTTAGGCTGGGTTTCTGTACAGCACTTTGAGATATCAGCTGGATTTGACTACAGACCCTGGTTCGATCCTAGGCTGTATCACAAATGGCCGTGACAGGGAGTCCCATAGGGAGGCGCACAATTGGCCCAGCATCATCCGGGTTAGGGGAGGGTTTGGCCGGGGTAGGCCGTCATTGTAAAATAAGAATTTGTTCTTAACTGACTTGCCTAGTTAAATAAAGGTAATAAAAATATCCACTCTACTGACAGAGATCCCGGTGACCCAGCCACCCTCCCCCTAACCTGCCAACCCTTCCACAAGGCAAAGAAAGAGGTTATTCTTCCAAAATACTACCCTACCTGGAAGGAAAACTTTGATAACAATGCGTAAGACCGCCAACTGGAAAAATCTGTCTGCTTCGGTCCGATCTGATCAGTCACTGGTCCTGGTGTCTTGGCTAACCTGTTAGTGAACTGGAGTGGCACAGAAGCCTGCCAAAGACTTAGCTCAGCTGCACCTCTCCTGCCCAGCTAGCTAACGATACAAAATCAGATATTCTCATGGGTCGTTGGGCTTTTTATCCCCCAGCAGTGTTAAAATTGGTTTTATTTTCAATCCTCTGTGCATGGGGTTTCTGAAAAACACAGTCTTGTGAAGTATCAGGTTTGCCTCATTAAACTTTGTCCAGCGTCATGTCACCAGAGCATCGTGAGTGACGTCCTGCGTTGCGTTGGCAGACTCCAAGGTTTATGTTCCTAATGAGAGCCAGCAGAATGGCACTCTAGATTTAACTACAGCAGGTTCTGAACTGTTCTCTCACACAGGCTGACAGCGATGCTCCCCTGGTCAGAAACTACTAGCTGAAACTTAGTTTCTGTCTCGCTCTCTGGCAAATGTGAAGGAGCAGTGAACGTGTCCTAGGTAAGGCATCTCTAAGTCCATTCCGTGACACACTATTTCACAAAGATACCTGCCACAGTTGATCCCAAATGTTCCCACCTCTAAGACGACTTAACGCAACTGGAATCCTATCTGACTATGTTCCACTTAGTAATGACACACTACCGGTGCTGTAGCACACATCAGGGTGATGACAGGGATGGCACCGTTCTTACATTGTACCAACACTGCTGTACCTCCCTGATCCGAAGTGAGTCTAACGCGGAGTCTAGTTGGAGGCGTTGACACACGCAGACATTTCAGATGACAATCACAGGAACACCCCGGTAAAATGAGGCTGGGCTCTTACCTGGCCGTCTGTTTATACCCTTGGAATCTCTGATCAGACGATGACAATGAGCTTAGTTACTCAAGTGGCAGCGCTTTGTAACACATGTTCCGTTGTCCTTCTGGGGCTCTCCAAACACACCATCTTTGCTGTGGGAGAGAGTAGAGGGGAGATACTGACATGCACTGCACGCAATGGGAAAATTGACAGCTCATTGTTTCTGTCTTTTTCTGTAAAGAGAGATGATATGCAATGCCTAAGGTAAGGGATTGCTGTACGGCTTTGTTTTGTACCTCTGAGTGAGGCAATCCAAAAAGACTACCAGTGCTAGATAAAACCAGGGTAACACTATGTGGTGTGTGAACGCTTCTGCTCTGTTTACTCTGTGTGAGCCCAGGCAGTGTGGGATTGAGGGTACTGTTATATCCCAGATGGCACCCTATTCCCTATATAGCGCACTATGGGCCTGGGTCAAAAGTACTGTACTGTGTACGGTGCCCCCCCCTGAAAGTGCCCGGATGCACACCCCTCCCCCTGCAGGAATTTTTACTTCTTCTCCTCTCTAATCCTGGGCCTCTTCGCCACCTTACTCTACACAGCGCTGTGCATGTGACACGCACCTGACAGCTCTAAATCCTCTCCAAACAGCAGAACAGCAGCACAGCCCCCTGTAGCTGCACAGAACCTCCTCCAACAATCTTATGTTATGTTTGGCAAGAGATACTATTGCTGCTCTGATTTCCACTGTGATAATTGCTGATATAAAATAAACACACTATGACGTTACAGTATGTTACGGCCAAATTCAACCCAAGGTGTGTTATAGAGGCGTGCACTCGACAGCCGACAGTGGAGACATATTCATAGTAAACACTGGGAATATCGACTCAAGCGTACACTACATTTTAAAGGTGCATTTTCGTCTGTCCAGTGCGCTTTACTGAAACGAGCCTTAGATCCCATCCTGCCGTTAATGTTGTTAATGTGTTAGTCCAATGTCATTAGGGTCGTCTTCATCAAACGAGCCTGAACACTGGTGTCATTCATCATATACTCCAGGCCAGAGCAGGCCTTCATGCCAAGAGACCAGACGTGTGTGTGTGTGTGTGTGTGTGTGTGTGTGTGTGTGTGTGTGTGTGTGTGTGTGTGTGTGTGTGTGTGTGTGTGTGTGTGTGTGTGTGTGTGTGTGTGTGTGTGTGTGTGTGTGTGTGTTTATTTAAAGAGAGAATGTGTGTGATGCAGCAATTCAAAGGGGTATCAAAGGGGATACCTTTACTGTAAATGGCCATTCGTCTCAGGGTCAGTGACCTTGAACAGGCACCTCTGATTCTGGCAGCAGCACACAGCAAATCCCTCACATCTGCCTAGGAGCGGGCACTCATGTGCCGGCTCACAGCAAGTAGGAAAAACACACACGCTTTCTCACACACACACGCACGCACGCACACACACACACACACACACACACACTTCGAGAGCACATAGCGTTCAGGTGATTACCTCACCTCAGCTTTCCTCCTGAATCCCTTTTTAAAGACTATTGGATATGGTAGAGGGCCATTCAATAGAGTTTCTTTGAGAGCCAAAAGGGTTTCAAACTTTTAATAGAGTTTTTATGGGTTTCTATTTATTTCCATATGAAAGGTAAGGCAGCCTCTACGGTGAAAGATAGCACACAGATCTGGGAGGGAGACGGAGGAGTGGAAATGAGGTGGAAAACAGGCAATTCTCAATCCCCTCGCTGTGCTGGGGACTGACACACACACCTACTCACACGGCCACACGCACACACATACGTGCATGCACAAGAACGCTCGCACGCATGCACACACACACACACACTCACTCAAAAACACCTACCTCAGCAGCAGAAACAAAATTACCCTCATCATCATAAACCACCCCTGTACCTCCAAATGACCAAAACAGAGGTGAATGCTGATTATTATCATCTTTAGCCATCTCAGCAATATGACACTTAAATAAAATCACTAGTATTGGCATCTAAAAACATGTCACTGGCCTCAATCTATCTGTTTCAGGCACTGTCAATTACAGGGCAGGAGGAGCACTGTGTAAATGGTCATTTCACTGGAATGGTTCAGAGCCGAGACCACTGTGATAGTGGAACATACTGTAAGTACACGACATGTGTGTCCTGAATGCAACAACAACAAAAAACGGGGAGAAAAAAACAACAAAGAACAAATATATGTATTTTTTCTCATTCCCAAAGACCTAGAAACCGACATCCCGCAAACACAGAAAATCAAAACACATGCATACATACACACTCACATACACACTCACATACACACGCATATATACACACTCACATACACACTCACATACACACGCATATATACACACTCACATACACACGCATACATACACACTCACATACACACTCACATACACACTCATATATACACACTCACATACACACTCACATACACACGCATACATACACACTCACATACACACTCACATACACACGCATATATACACACTCACATACACACTCACATACACACGCATACATACACACTCACATACACACTCACATACACACTCATATATACACACTCACATACACACTCACATACACACTCACATACACACGCATATATACACACTCACATACACACTCACATACACACTCACATACACACGCATATATACACACTCACATACACACTCACATACACACGCATATATACACACTCACATACACACTCACATACACACGCATACATACACACTCACATACACACTCACATACACACGCATACATACACACTCACATATACACGCATACATACACACTCACATACACACTCACATACACACGCATACATACACACTCACATACACACGCATATATACACACTCACATACACACGCATATATACACACTCACATACACACTCACATACACACGCATACATACACACTCACATACACACTCACATACATACACACTCACATATACACGCATACATACACACTCACATACACACGCATACATACACACTCACATACACACTCATATATACACACTCACATACACACGCATATATACACACTCACATATACACACTCACATACACACTCACATACACACGCATACATACACACTCACATACACACGCATATATACACACTCACATACACACGCATATATACACACTCACATACACACGCATACATACACACTCACATACACACTCACATACAGACGCATACATACACAATCACATACACACGCATATATACACACTCACATACACACTCACATACACACGCATACATACACACTCACATACACAAGCATATATACACACTCACATACACACGCATACATACACACTCACATACACAAGCATATATACACACTCACATACACACGCATATATACACACTCACATACACACGCATACATACACACTCACATACACAAGCATATATACACTCACATACACACTCACATACACACGCATACATACACACTCACATACACACTCACATACACACGCATACATACACACTCACATACACACTCACATACACACGCATACATACACACTCACATACACACGCATACATACACACGCATACATACACACTCACATACACATGCATATATACACTCACATACACACTCACATACACACGCATACATACACACTCACATACACACTCACATACACACTCACATACACAAGCATACATACACACTCACATACACACTCACATACACACTCACATACACACGCATACATACACACTCACATACACACTCACATACACACGCATACATACACACGCATACATACACACTCACATACACACACATACACACACATACATACACACTCACATACACACGCACATACACACGCATACATACACACTCACATACACACGCATACATACACACTCACATACACACGCATATGTACACACTCACATACACACGCATACATACACACGCATACATACACACTCACATACACACTCACATACACACGCATACATACACACGCATATATACACACTCACATACACACGCATACATACACACTCACATACACATGCATATATACACTCACATACACACTCACATACACACGCATACATACACACTCACATACACACTCACATACACACTCACATACACACTCACATACACAAGCATACATACACACTCACATACACACTCACATACACACTCACATACACACGCATACATACACACTCACATACACACTCACATACACACGCATACATACACACTCACATACACACTCACATACACACACATACACACACATACATACACACTCACATACACACGCACATACACACGCATACATACACACTCACATACACACGCATACATACACACTCACATACACACGCATACATACACACTCACATACACACGCATATGTACACACTCACATACACACGCATACATACACAAGCATACATACACACTCACATACACACTCACATACACACGCATACATACACACGCATATATACACACTCACATACACACGCATACATACACACTCACATACACACGCATATATACACACTCACATACACACGCATACATACACACTCACATACACACACACATACACACGCATACATACACACTCACATACACACGCATACATACACACTCACATACACACGCATACATACATACACACTCACATACACACGCATATATACACACTCACATACACACACATACATACACACTCACATACACACGCATATATACACACTCACATACACACGCATACATACACACTCACATACACACTCACATACACACGTATACATACACACGCATACATACACACTCACATACACATGCATATATACACACTCACATACACACGCATACATACACACTCACATACACACGCATACATACACACGCATACATACACACTCACATACACATGCATATATACACTCACATACACACTCACATACACACGCATACATACACACTCACATACACACTCACATACACACTCACATACACACTCACATACACACGCATACATACACACTCACATACATACACACTCACATACACACGCATACATACACACTCACATACACACTCACATACACACACACATACACACGCATACATACACACTCACATACACACGCACATACACACGCATACATACACACTCACATACACACGCATACATACACACTCACATACACACGCATACATACACACTCACATACACACGCATATGTACACACTCACATACACACGCATACATACACACTCACATACACACTCACATACACACGCATACATACACACGCATATATACACACTCACATACACACGCATACATACACACTCACATACACACGCATATATACACACTCACATACACACGCATACGTACACACTCACATACACACGCATATGTACACACTCACATACACACGCATACATACACACTCACATACACACGCATACATACACACTCACATACACACTCACATACACACGCATACATACACACGCATATATACACACTCACATACACACGCATACATACACACTCACATACACACGCATATATACACACTCACATACACACGCATACATACACACACATACACACGCATACATACACACTCACATACACACGCATACATACACACTCACATACACACGCATATATACACACTCACATACACACGCATACATACACACTCACATACACACGCATACATACACACGCATATATACACACGCATATATACACACTCATATATATACACGCATATATACACACTCACATATACACGCATACATACACACTCACATACACACTCACATACACACGCATACATACACACTCACATACACACGCATACATACGCACTCACATACACACGCATACATACACACTCACATAGACACGCATATATACACACTCACATACACACGCATACATACAAACTCACATACACACACTCACATACACACGCATACATACACACTCACATACACACGCATATATACACACTCACATACACACGCATACATACACACTCACATACACACTCACATACACACGTATACATACACACTCACATACACACGCATATATACACACTCACATATACACGCATACATACACACTCACATACACACGCACATACACACGCATACATACACACTCACATACACACGCATACATACACACTCACATACACACGCATACATACACACTCACATACACACGCATATGTACACACTCACATACACACGCATACATACACACGCATACATACACACTCACATACACACTCACATACACACGCATACATACACACGCATATATACACACTCACATACACACGCATACATACACACTCACATACACACGCATATATACACACTCACATACACACGCATACATACACACTCACATACACACACACATACACACGCATACATACACACTCACATACACACGCATACATACACACTCACATACACACGCATACATACATACACACTCACATACACACGCATATATACACACTCACATACACACACATACATACACACTCACATACACACGCATATATACACACTCACATACACACGCATACATACACACTCACATACACACTCACATACACACGTATACATACACACGCATACATACACACTCACATACACATGCATATATACACACTCACATACACACGCATACATACACACTCACATACACACGCATACATACACACGCATACATACACACTCACATACGCATGCATATATACACTCACATACACACTCACATACACACGCATACATACACACTCACATACACACTCACATACACACTCACATACACACGCATACATACACACTCACATACACACTCACATACACACTCACATACATACACACTCACATACACACGCATACATACACACTCACATACACACTCACATACACACACACATACACACGCATACACACTCACATACACACGCACATACACACGCATACATACACACTCACATACACACGCATACATACACACTCACATACACACGCATACATACACACTCACATACACACGCATATGTACACACTCACATACACACGCATACATACACACTCACATACACACTCACATACACACGCATACATACACACGCATATATACACACTCACATACACACGCATACATACACACTCACATACACACGCATATATACACACTCACATACACACGCATACGTACACACTCACATACACACGCATATGTACACACTCACATACACACGCATACATACACACTCACATACACACGCATACATACACACTCACATACACACTCACATACACACGCATACATACACACGCATATATACACACTCACATACACACGCATACATACACACTCACATACACACGCATATATACACACTCACATACACACGCATACATACACACACATACACACGCATACATACACACTCACATACACACGCATACATACACACTCACATACACACGCATATATACACACTCACATACACACATACATACACACTCACATACACACGCATACATACACACGCATATATACACACGCATATATACACACTCATATATATACACGCATATATACACACTCACATATACACGCATACATACACACTCACATACACACTCACATACACACGCATACATACACACTCACATACACACGCATACATACGCACTCACATACACACGCATACATACACACTCACATACACGCTCACATACACACGCATACATACAAACTCACATACACACACTCACATACACACGCATACATACACACTCACATACACACGCATATATACACACTCACATACACACGCATACATACACACTCACATACACACTCACATACACACGTATACATACACACTCACATACACACACATATATACACACTCACATATACACGCATACATACACACTCACATACACACTCACATACACACGCATACATACACACTCACATACACACGCATACATACACACTCACATACACACGCACATACACACGCATACATACACACTCACATACACACGCATATATACACACTCACATATACACGCATACATACACACTCACATACACACTCACATACACACTCACATACACACGCATACATACACACTCACATACACACTCACATACACACTCACATACACACTCACATACACACGCATACATACACACTCACATACATACACACTCACATACACACGCATACATACACACTCACATACACACTCACATACACACACACATACACACGCATACATACACACTCACACACACGCACATACACACGCATACATACACACTCACATACACACGCATACATACACACTCACATACACACGCATACATACACACTCACATACACACGCATATGTACACACTCACATACACACGCATACATACACACTCACATACACACTCACATACACACGCATACATACACACGCATATATACACACTCACATACACACGCATACATACACACACTCACATACACACGCATATATACACACTCACATACACACGCATACGTACACACTCACATACACACGCATATGTACACACTCACATACACACGCATACATACACACTCACATACACACGCATACATACACACTCACATACACACTCACATACACACGCATACATACACACGCATATATACACACTCACATACACACGCATACATACACACTCACATACACACGCATATATACACACTCACATACACACGCATACATACACACACATACACACGCATACATACACACTCACATACACACGCATACATACACACTCACATACACACGCATATATACACACTCACATACACACGCATACATACACACTCACATACACACGCATACATACACACGCATATATACACACGCATATATACACACTCATATATATACACGCATATATACACACTCACATATACACGCATACATACACACTCACATACACACTCACATACACACGCATACATACACACTCACATACACACGCATACATACGCACTCACATACACACGCATACATACACACTCACATAGACACGATATATACACACTCACATACACACGCATACATACAAACTCACATACACACACTCACATACACACGCATACATACACACTCACATACACACGCATATATACACACTCACATACACACGCATACATACACACTCACATACACACTCACATACACACGTATACATACACACTCACATACACACGCATATATACACACTCACATATACACGCATACATACACACTCACATACACACGCACATACACACGCATACATACACACTCACATACACACGCATACATACACACTCACATACACACGCATACATACACACTCACATACACACGCATATGTACACACTCACATACACACGCATACATACACACGCATACATACACACTCACATACACACTCACATACACACGCATACATACACACGCATATATACACACTCACATACACACGCATACATACACACTCACATACACACGCATATATACACACTCACATACACACGCATACATACACACTCACATACACACACACATACACACGCATACATACACACTCACATACACACGCATACATACACACTCACATACACACGCATACATACATACACACTCACATACACACGCATATATACACACTCACATACACACACATACATACACACTCACATACACACGCATATATACACACTCACATACACACGCATACATACACACTCACATACACACTCACATACACACGTATACATACACACGCATACATACACACTCACATACACATGCATATATACACACTCACATACACACGCATACATACACACTCACATACACACGCATACATACACACGCATACATACACACTCACATACGCATGCATATATACACTCACATACACACTCACATACACACGCATACATACACACTCACATACACACTCACATACACACTCACATACACACTCACATACACACGCATACATACACACTCACATACACTCACATACACACTCACATACATACACACTCACATACACACGCATACATACACACTCACATACACACTCACATACACACACACATACACACGCATACATACACACTCACATACACACGCACATACACACGCATACATACACACTCACATACACACGCATACATACACACTCACATACACACGCATACATACACACTCACATACACACGCATATGTACACACTCACATACACACGCATACATACACACTCACATACACACTCACATACACACGCATACATACACACGCATATATACACACTCACATACACACGCATACATACACACTCACATACACACGCATATATACACACTCACATACACACGCATACGTACACACTCACATACACACGCATATGTACACACTCACATACACACGCATACATACACACTCACATACACACGCATACATACACACTCACATACACACTCACATACACACGCATACATACACACGCATATATACACACTCACATACACACGCATACATACACACTCACATACACACGCATATATACACACTCACATACACACGCATACATACACACACATACACACGCATACATACACACTCACATACACACGCATACATACACACTCACATACACACGCATATATACACACTCACATACACACGCATACATACACACTCACATACACACGCATACATACACACGCATATATACACACGCATATATACACACTCATATATATACACGCATATATACACACTCACATATACACGCATACATACACACTCACATACACACTCACATACACACGCATACATACACACTCACATACACACGCATACATACGCACTCACATACACACGCATACATACACACTCACATACACACGCTCACATACACACGCATACATACAAACTCACATACACACACTCACATACACACGCATACATACACACTCACATACACACGCATATATACACACTCACATACACACGCATACATACACACTCACATACACACTCACATACACACGTATACATACACACTCACATACACACACATATATACACACTCACATATACACGCATACATACACACTCACATACACACTCACATACACACGCATACATACACACTCACATACACACGCATACATACACACTCACATACACACGCATACATACACACTCACATACACACGCATATATACACACTCACATATACATACATACACACTCACATACACACTCACATACACACGCATACATACACACTCACATACACACGCATACATACACACTCACATACACACGCACATACACACGCATACATACACACTCACATACACACGCATACATACACACTCACATACACACGCATACATACACACTCACATACACACGCATATATACACACTCACATACACACGCATACATACACACTCACATACACACTCACATACACACGTATACATACACACTCACATACACACGCATATATACACACTCACATATACACGCATACATACACACTCACATACACACTCACATACACACGCATACATACACACTCACATACACATGCATATATACACTCACATACACACTCACATACACACGCATACATACACACTCACATACACACTCACATACACACTCACATACACACTCACATACACAAGCATACATACACACTCACATACACACTCACATACACACTCACATACACACGCATACATACACACTCACATACACACTCACATACACACGCATACATACACACTCACATACACACTCACATACACACACATACACACACATACATACACACTCACATACACACGCACATACACACGCATACATACACACTCACATACACACGCATACATACACACTCACATACACACGCATACATACACACTCACATACACACGCATATGTACACACTCACATACACACGCATACATACACACTCACATACACACTCACATACACACGCATACATACACACGCATATATACACACTCACATACACACGCATACATACACACTCACATACACACGCATATATACACACTCACATACACACGCATACATACACACTCACATACACACACACATACACACGCATACATACACACTCACATACACACGCATACATACACACTCACATACACACGCATACATACATACACACTCACATACACACGCATATATACACACTCACATACACACACATACATACACACTCACATACACACGCATATATACACACTCACATACACACGCATACATACACACTCACATACACACTCACATACACACGTATACATACACACGCATACATACACACTCACATACACATGCATATATACACACTCACATACACACGCATACATACACACTCACATACACACGCATACATACACACGCATACATACACACTCACATACACATGCATATATACACTCACATACACACTCACATACACACGCATACATACACACTCACATACACACTCACATACACACTCACATACACACTCACATACACACGCATACATACACACTCACATACACACTCACATACACACTCACATACATACACACTCACATACACACGCATACATACACACTCACATACACACTCACATACACACACACATACACACGCATACATACACACTCACATACACACGCACATACACACGCATACATACACACTCACATACACACGCATACATACACACTCACATACACACGCATACATACACACTCACATACACACGCATATGTACACACTCACATACACACGCATACATACACACTCACATACACACTCACATACACACGCATACATACACACGCATATATACACACTCACATACACACGCATACATACACACTCACATACACACGCATATATACACACTCACATACACACGCATACGTACACACTCACATACACACGCATATGTACACACTCACATACACACGCATACATACACACTCACATACACACGCATACATACACACTCACATACACACTCACATACACACGCATATATACACACTCACATATACACGCATACATACACACTCACATACACACTCACATACACACGCATACATACACACTCACATACACACGCATACATACACACTCACATACACGCACATACACACGCATACATACACACTCACATACACACGCATATATACACACTCACATATACACGCATACATACACACTCACATACACACTCACATACACACGCATACATACACACTCACATACACACGCATACATACACACTCACATACACACGCACATACACACGCATACATACACACTCACATACACACGCATACATACACACTCACATACACACGCATATATACACACTCACATATACACGCATACATACACACTCACATACACACTCACATACACACGCATACATACACACTCACATACACACGCATACATACACACTCACATACACACGCACATACACACGCATACATACACACTCACATACACACGCATATATACACACTCACATATACACGCATACATACACACTCACATACACACTCACATACACACGCATACATACACACTCACATACACACGCATACATACACACTCACATACACACGCACATACACACGCATACATACACACTCACATACACACGCATATATACACACTCACATATACACGCATACATACACACTCACATACACACTCACATACACACGCATACATACACACTCACATACACACGCATACATACACACTCACATACACACGCACATACACACGCATACATACACACTCACATACACACGCATACATACACACTCACATACACACGCATACATACACACTCACATACACACGCATATATACACACTCACATACACACGCATACATACACACTCACATACACACTCACATACACACGTATACATACACACTCACATACACACGCATATATACACACTCACATATACACGCATACATACACACTCACATACACACTCACATACACACGCATACATACACACTCACATAAACACGCATACATACACACTCACATACACACGCACATACACACGCATACATACACACTCACATACACACGCATACATACACACTCACATACACACGCATACATACACACTCACATACACACGCATATATACACACTCACATATACACGCATACATACACACTCACATACACACTCACATACACACGCATACATACACACTCACATACACACGCATATATACACACTCACATACACACGCATACATACACACTCACATACACACGCATATATACACACTCACATACACACGCATACATACACACTCACATACACATGCATACATACACACTCACATACACACGCATATATACACACTCACATATACACGCATACATACACACTCACATACACACTCACATACACACGCATACATACACACTCACATACACACGCATATATACACACTCACATACACACGCATATATACACACTCACATACACACTCACATACACACGCATACATACACACTCACATACACACGCATACATACACACTC
Source organism: Oncorhynchus nerka (assembly GCF_034236695.1). NCBI lineage: Eukaryota > Metazoa > Chordata > Actinopteri > Salmoniformes > Salmonidae > Oncorhynchus > Oncorhynchus nerka. Next base: position 39,830,661 of record NC_088422.1, on the reverse strand, counting down.
ACATACACACGCATATATACACACTCACATATACACACTCACATACACATGCATACATACACACTCACATACACACGCATACATACACACTCACATACATACACACTCACATACACACGCATACATACACACTCATATACACACGCATACATACACACTCACATATACACACTCACATACACACGCATACATACACACTCACATACACACGCATACATACACACTCACATACACACGCATACATACACACGCATACATACACACTCACATATACACGCATTCATACACACTCACATACACACGCATACATACACACTCACATACACACGCATACATACACACTCACATACACACGCATACATACACACGCATACATACACACTCACATATACACGCATTCATACACACTCACATACACATGCATACATACACACTCACATACACACGCATACATACACACTCACATACATACACACTCACATACACACGCATACATACACACTCACATATACACACTCACATACACACGCATACATACACACTCACATACACACGCATACATACACACTCACATACACACGCATACATACACACGCATACATACACACTCACATATACACGCATTCATACACACTCACATACACACGCATACATACACACGCATACATACACACTCACATATACACGCATTCATACACACTCACATACACACGCATACATACACACGCATACATACACACTCACATATACACGCATACATACACACTCACATACACACACATACATACACACTCACATACACACACATACATACACACTCACATACACACACATACATACACACTCACATACACACGCACATACACACAAGAGACAGATTATAACCTTCCGCACGAACAGTGGAGTTTTTAAAAGGCCCTCATTTCATGCCGATCAGTAAAACCAATTAATATGTGGAGACAGGATTAAAAAACCTTTTAGGTCATAAACCAACATGTCCCCCAACTCCCAGAATCCCTCACTGCGGAGGAATGCCAGCTTGCCATTACCTGGAGATTACCTGTAATCTCTTATTACTTAACAAAGGGTGGAAAAGCTTCTATGCGAGGCGTCTTAAAAAATCAAATTCTCCTGTCAGCCAGGCTTTAGGAAGCAGTTTATACACAGACTCAAATTTGTAAGCGGACATGTCTCCATTTGCACAAGGACCACTGTAGACGAGAGAGCTTCAAACAGACACTAAGGCCTCGTTTTAGAGCAAGGATGAGGAAGCACAACAGAGCTTAAAATCAACCCCAGTTCCAGTTTGAATAATAAAGAATCCTACAGGAACTGCTGCTTCCTGTGTCTCTGTATCTCATGACAAGGTATATGGGTCTTTCTATAAACTAGGGTACCAGTGAGGATTTCCTACACCGGACCACTTGTTACATTGACAATAATCTTACGTTGACATTTTTATGTCACTACATGAAAATATAAGGGGGCGATCTTAGCTGTATATTCAATCAAATTCACAAGTTGATTTAAAACCAATGTTTAACCCTTTATCATGGTTGGTGTCTTGACGGGTTTGTCCAAAATCATGTGACATAAAACATAACTTGTCTGTCCTTGCATTTATGGCAGTGTAAGTTGTCTCTATATTATATATTAAGCGTTAATCAGTTAAATTAGACATTGAGCTTGAACAGTGTAAGAATCCTGGATCTAGCTTGTTGGACAGTTGTTTTGTATAGAGATCTCAGAAATGCAGTGTAACCACATGACATGCCATGTCTCCTTATGTTATGGGGTGAAAACACTTTTCATGGGCACACAAATCTAAAATGATGTATTCGACTGCAAAATGGAATGCTTCGAACCCGAAAGAGTCCCCTTACCTTGAGACTTGAAACCTAAATCAATACGGTCATTAATGTGGTTCTTCAATAATTATGCATAAGACTTGAAAACATGATTATGAACTGAAGTAACTTGTCTTTCTCCCCCATATGGATAATTGCTGTTTTGTCATGCCTAGCTGTGTTCTGTTTTTTATTTGCCCAGGAACTGAGACATTTTCCTTGGGGGCAGAGAGCTGTTTTTGGCTTTGAGTGTCTCTGTTGTTGTAGTAGAGGGAAAGAAAAACATGAAAAATAGTTATTTTCAGAATGCATGGCAAACTGAACAAAAATAACCGTCTAACAAAATAATATGTTTGGAGCCATGTTTTGGTAATTCTCCCTGACGTCTGCCACGTGGATTAATTTGAACAGCTTCTGGCTCTCAAGGGAGGAGACTCCCTACACTGTGCCTTGAACACTTTTATGGACCATTTAACCCATACTTTTACTAGTACTGCACAGTAAATATTTAGATACCGTACAAAACAATGGTTTGTTTTCTGCCTGGGGCCTGGTATTTTGAACGCAAACACAAAGCCTGACATGCAAGCATCAGCTGAACCCATACATGGTTTTATCACTCCATGTGGTTTTACAGAGGTCATGGTCTCTCCTTGTTCACTGTGCTCCCCATTAAACCCATCAAGAGAGAGAGAGAGAGAAAGAGAGAGAGAGCGAGAGAGAGAGAGAGAGAGAGAGAGAGAGAGAGAGAGAGAGCGCGTCTCACACTTCTCTTGGGTTATTATACACTCTGATACACCTGGGTCAGTTACAGCCAGCGTATGCATCGGAATTATTATTACTATATTATCAGTTAGTGCGAAACTACATCTGAAGCTGTACCCAACCGTTCTGGTCTGTTACTGTAAGCTAGGTGCTTGGTGAATAATGATGGGTACCATATATCCTCCATATTTCCTAGCAGGCTCTGCTGTCCAGATGTCAGAAGTACTGAGGTAGAGTTAGACTTCTTCCCAAATATCACCCTATTCCCTATATAGTGCCGTATGGGCCTTGGTCTAAAGTAGTGCACTATATAGGGAATAGGGTGCCATGTGGGGCGCAGCCCGAGTGTCCCATACGTTCTGCCTGTCTGTCTATGGAGAAGCCCGTAACTGTGTGTATCACTGAGTGTGACGGGCAGGTGAGGAATTTGTGACAGTTATATCTCTGGGCGACGGCACGCCACGAGGAATGAGGATGAACAGGACCTCAGATGAAAGGCAGCCTCCACAGCCCGTATGCAGGTCTTGCCATCACTTGGTCCACCTGAATAACTCTCACAGGGCCTGTGGCTGACACACGACCAGGGAATGTGTGTGTTTTAAGTGCCAGCATCTGTATGACGTCTAGATTATTTGGGTCCTTTGTATCTGTCTGTGTTTTGCGTGTGTGTGTGTGTGTGTGTGTGTGTGTGTGTGTGTGTGTGTGTGTGTGTGTGTGTGTGTGTGTGTGTGTGTGTGTGTGTGTGTGTGTGTGTGTGTGTGTGTGTGTGTGTGTGTGTGTGTACTGTAATGGAGGAATGCCTGAGGCAAGAGGCAAGTCTTCAGTCATCACCGAGTTCATTCATGCACTGGTGGTTCTAGTCCATACGTTTACTGTACAATATTTTCAGAAGAGTAATGCACTGAACAGTAAACAGAGAAGGACCTGATCAATGTTTAAGTTGTATGTTCAGAGCTTCCTAGAGCTTCCTAGAGCTTCCTAGAGCACACCACACTTCATTCATTCATCAGTTACTTTGTTGATGATAGGCTACGATTGTGTCATTGCAAAAGAATCTCAACAACAGTGAAAAACAATCAGGGACACAACATCCCATTTAACTACAGTTGTTTGGGTTTCTCTTATTGTTGACATCATCCGAATGCACTACTCATGGTTGTTAGTGGTTTCAACCCGGAGTAATGCGTTACTATATTATTTTGTCGTCGCCCCCACACACTCTTAGGTCTTAATGGCACAGTTTAAGTGGCAATTAAAAGATTCATTGGACTGATTAGAACTGACACCAAAATTAGCCTTTGCTTTTTAAGCACTTCCATGCTGTAATGCTATAGCCCCGCACCCCTACACCACAGAACATCCTTACAGTGTTTCCTACTAAATATGATACTGATTGATTTCTTACACGCTAAGAGCTTGTTTCCAGTAGTGGGGAGGGAGGGGAGGTTTCTTTTCCACTGTAAATATGCAGTAGGAATATTATTCATGATCAAGGTTAGGTTTGTGTTGGGGGTCTGAGGTCGACCACCTGTTGGACTGAAAATGATGTAATTAGGGAGAGTTTCCAACGTCATTGTATAGTACAGTAAGGTCTTAAGAGAGAGAGAGAGAGAGAGAGAGAGAGAGAGAGAGAAGGAGAGAGAGAAACAAACAAATGAATTCTAAAAGCGTTAACAAGTGCAAGGTATTTTGTTTCATTTGAAAACAGCACATGGTTTTGTAAAAGCAGAATATTTTGGTCATCCCACCTCCCCTAACCTTTGACCCCCTAACAGCTAATTCAATGGGTTACATCGTTTTTAAATGTAATTGTTGTCAACTTCATTCCTTTTCCATATCACGTGCCAAGATATGAAAGTAAAGCATAATATATAGTTGAAGTCGGAAGTGTACATACACTTAGGTTGGAGTCATTAAAACTCGTTTTTCAACCACTCCACAAATTTCTTGTTAACACACTATAGTTTTGGCAAGTCGGTTAGAACATCTACTTTGTGCATGACACAAGTCATTTTTCCAACAATTGACTGTGCCTTTAAACAGCTTGGAAAAATCCAGAAAATGATGGCTTTAGAAGCTTCTGATAGGCTAATTGACATCATTTGAGTATATTGGAGGTGTACCTGTGGATGTATTTCAACATCTACCTTCAAACTCAGTGCCTCTTTGCTTGACATCATGGGAAAATCAAAAGAAATCAGCCAAGAACTCAGATAATAATTGTAGACCTCCTCCTTGGGAGCAATTTTCAAACGCCTGAAGGTACCACGTTCATCTGTACAAAAAAATAGTATGCAAGTATAAACACCATGGGACCATGCAGCCATCATACCGCTCAGGAAGGAGAAGTGTTCTGTCTCCTAGAGATGAACGTACTTTGGTGCGAAAAGTGCAAATCTATCCCAGAACAGCAGCAAAGGACCTTGTGAAGATGCTGGAGGAAACAGGTACAAAAGTATCTATATCCACAGTAAAACAAATCTTATATTGACATAACCTGAAAGGCCGCTCAGCAAGGAAGAAGCCGCTGCTCCAAACCGCCATAAAAAAAGCCAGAATAAGGTTTGCAACTGCACATGGGGACAAAGTCACACTTTTTGGAGAGATTTCCTCTGGTTGGATGAAACAAAAATAGAACTGTTTGGCCATAATGACTACTGTTATGTTTGGAGGGAAAAGGGGAGGCTTGCAAGCTAAAGAACACCACGGGGGTGGCAACATCATGTTGTGGGAGTGTTTTGCTGCAGGAGGGACTGGTGCACTTCACAAAATAGATGGCATCTTGAGGTAGGAAAATAACGTGGATATATTGAAGCAACATCTCAAGACATCAGTCAGGAAGTTAAAGCTTGGTCTCAAATGGGTCTTCCAAATGGACAATGACCCCAAGCATACTTCCAAAGTTGTGGCAAAATGGCTTAAGGACAACAAAGTCAAGGTATTGGAGTGGCCATCACAAAGCCTGACCTCAATCCTGTAGAAAATATGTGAGCAGAACTGAGAAAGCGTGTGCGAGCAAGGAGGCCTATAAACCTGACTCAGTTACACCAGCTCTGTCAGGAGGAATGGGCCAAAAATCATCCATCCTGTCCCGTGAAACTTGTGGAAGGCTACCCAAAACGTTTGACCCAAGTTAAACAATTTAAAGGCAATGCTACCAAATACTAATTGAGTGTATGTAAACATCTGACCAACTGGGAATGTGATGAAAGAAATAAAAGCTGAACTCTCTGCTATTATTCTGACATTTCACATTCTTAAAATGAAGTGGTGATCCTAACTGACCTAAGACAGGGTTTTTGTGAAGAAATGAGTGTGTTAGCCAATGTATTTGGCTAAGGTGTATGTAAACTTCCGACTTCAACTGTACATCCACAGTAGGGCACCGTTCCAAATGGGCCTAGGTTGACTATTCTAAATGTTAATGCTGGTAAAACTAACTGTGTTGTGTCTGTCTGTGTCACGAATCTCGCCGAAGATGGTGCCTGTTCGGGGGGCGCTCGGCGGTCGTCGTCGCCGGCCTATTAGCTGCCATCGATTCCCTTTCCGTTTGTTTCTGTTTATTGGGTTTAATTGGGTACACCTGTTTTGAGTTAGTGTTTGTTTGTAGGCTATTTAAGGGCACAAGGCCCACTGGGTATTTGTGCGGGCTTGTTTCCTGTTATCGATGTATGAGTGTGATCAGTATTTTTCCGGACAGGTTTTAGTCCGGTGTATTTTTGGGACGGGTTGTTTCATGCGCCCTGGTGTTTTGCATGTCGTGGAATCACAGTCTATGGAATAAAATATCCACGTACTGAATTACCTGCTCTCTGCGCTTGACTCCTCCACTCACCATCATTAGAGGTTGTAACAGTCTGCTGATTCTGATCTCAACGGACATCCAATGGCAGAGCTCCTCTGCAGTGTTTCCAGAGGAAGTGACACACACACACTCTTAGGGAGAGTACAGACTGCACACTTTTATGAACACGGAGGAGGAACTGTTCCCAAACTGAGTACGTGATGGTAGATCAGCGCTTCAGACAGCCTTTACAATACAAGGGATATGCAGTTTTGATAGGAGATATTTAGGTCTCTGGTATGTGAGCTCTTGACGGACACCTTTAGCCCTGTTTGAATTCAATCGCATGTGGAACGCACCCAGTACATTCTAACATTTATAGAGCGCATGTTTGGAGATTGTCGCTACAGTAAATATAATGATATCCTGCCTCGAAAAGATATGCATTGCGTCAAAGCCACGCTGAGCCTTCATGTCAGCTTTGTACACCACTTGATTCTATATTGAACTTGGACTTCAGAATAGAGAAAGCCTTAGTTTTCACTAAAAGCAACAACATTCTTCTGTCTTATTCCTCAACATAGACAGGGACTGTCTTAAGGTGACGGCTTGGGAGAGCCAGACAAATGAAAACATGCAAGAAGGGCTGGGTTCATGTCTCTCTCTCTATGTGCTCCAGGGTGACTGTTTGACCTGCCCTCACTCTCCCTCCACCACCTGGGGCCCGAAAACGACCCAAAACGTATAGGACGAGTGAGAGGGGACCTCTAACCCCCGTCACCTCCAGCTAGAGAAAATAACTAAATAGATGGGTAACCTCAAACCTGACAATGCCCCAGTGCTGTTATGGAATCTAGAGCAAAGAAAATGAGCTAAATATCAATGGCAGTGGTCTCAAATAGCCCATTAGTCAATGTCTGCAGTAGAGTGTGAGACCATCATCGTATGGAGCCTGGAGCAAGGGTTGCTCCACCACTGTCCTCCTGGATAAATAGTTGCCGGGCGAAAATAAAGCAACCCGATCTGGGTATAAATCATGAGGAACATTTGTTACCCTCCTCGGTAATTGTGCTTCATTCATCTTCAGGCTTGTCCAATTGCCAGGCCCCACAGGCTGCATGGGATGTCAGTTAGTTAGGCCACCTCTGTAGGTAGGCGTGGAAAGGAAAAGAGAGAGATGCCTACACACACAAATACACACACACACACACACACACAAACACACACACACACACACACACACACACACACACACACACACACACACACACACACACACACACACACACACACACACACACACACACACACACACAGCAAGCAAGCTGATTACACAAGGCATGTTATAAGATACCGTAGTTCAGGAGATAACATGCATTACTTCAGTCTTTTCTAGTGATAAATTGTGCGGCTCTAATGGCCTACATGCTGTCTGAATACAGGTCTCTGTCATCTATTGAATAGGAGCTATTATTGTGTTAACCTTTAAAGTAAATGGCCCTGAAGCAAAATCACAAACCTGAAATACAACCGCATATCTATACCAACTTCCACATATTCACGTGTTTAGATAAGACACACAAAGGGCTTAACTTAGACACGTTAAATACGAGCGGCACAAAGCTTTAGGTTGTATTGTGATCCCCTCTTTAGGAAGACGTCTATTAACACATATTGTAACCTCCCTGCCTCTCGATTATCAACACCCTGCCACCTCCATTCACCTCGCGGTAGACTCAGCCAGGCAGCCCAGAGGATCTCTACTACACAGCACTGTCAACCTCTACTCACACTAAACAATACTTCAACAAAGGGACAATCTGGGAATCTTTCACCTCTTTTTCTTCTTCAACACGTTTTAAAAGGAAGTGGAGGTAGAGGTGGGTGTATCTGAGGCAAAGATGGGAGGGAGGGAGGGAGGGAGGGAGGGAGGGAGACTTTGTGAGAGAGGCATAAATATTTTGGGCACTTCTGAGGAGCAGACCCAGGATTGGTAGGAGTGCTGACAGGCGTTGGATTTCCAGTGAGGATGTCTTTTATCAGCAGGTGTGAGGAAGTCAATGAATACATGAGGAAAGATAACCCAGGCTCATGAAAGGCCATGGAGAGAACGCAGACAAAGCGTGTGCTTGTGCGTGCGTGCGTGCGCGCGTGTGTGTGTGTGTGGACATGTTTAACTATTCAAGAATAGTAAACAAACAAACATTTGACCAACTGGCAATATTTTGTTGGTCCCCACAAGTTCAAATGCTATTTCTATGGGTTTAGGGTTAAGATTATGATTAGGTTAGCTCTCTCTCTCTAGGAATAAGAGATGTTTGTGTTTATGCATACCACAAACCCCTTTTACCACTTCAAGGCACTCGTTCCTCTAACCTCACATGTTCTTCTCCTCTCCTCCCACCTATCTATCGATCCATCTAAAGTAAGCAGATGTAAGCAGATGTATTGGGTACATGATTTCCCAATCATGTACCCAATCATATTTCCTACCAAAACCAACACATAGGCTTCCAGGACAAATACATACCTGGGGTGGGTGCTCCTGAAAATCCATTTACAACCAAAGAAACTCTCTCCATACAACTTCATTATAAGAGCTGATCTGGGACCATATTCCCAGGAGTGCTGATATTGGATAAAGTTAGTGAATAAGAATTTTTGGACAGGGGGGACCTGATCCTAGATTAGCAATGAGACGCATTTGAATACACTTCCCCAAACCCTTAGTAAAAATGCAATGATACTTTGTAAAGTGAGTACAGGGTATGTACAATGCAGCCATTTTGTCAGTTCGTTCCACTGTCTATTAGGATCACACGACATTGCAGTCCCTCTAAAGGACCGGATATGCTTCTGGTTTAGAAAAGAGGGTTCTCAATGCATATTGGATGAATGTCACACAATGAGGGGTGATCACTACCTTCAGGGAAGAGTTCCTTTGGTATTTATCCCTACAACAATAAAAAGACACAAAAAGACACCCCCTTAATTCAAATTAAAAAAGACACGTCCTCTTAGCATATCACCCAAACAATAGGACAAACTCTTTTTGCAATAGGTATATCACAACACAAGCATAACAGGATGGATTCAGAAGGACTGGGAACAAAGAGTCCTGTCCGCTACGCCAGATGGGCACCACCACTTCTGTTGTGAGAATGACAAGCTGGCTTTACAGAGTCAACTCCAGGCAACAGGCGCAACAGTAATATCCTTCCCCTGGGAAACAAAGGCTATCTCACAGTGTTCAGGTAGTGGGGAAAAGGCCTAGGCTGAGGGCCAGCATCCTGCCACTAAACCTGGAAGAGGAAACTAATCCAGGGTCAAAGAGGGGCGTGGTGATGAGTGAGACTTCACATGGGCCTGGGAGAACACAACACCCGCCTCTCCCCCTGCCTCACCCCCTCATTCCCCGGGTTCATTAAGACCCTGCACCTGGACCTCAGAGTGGTCCTCTGGACTGGAGTATCGAGGCACTGCTGGGTGTGTGTGGGTACGTGCGTGTGCGCCCCATGTTATCCTAACGCCCTCAATCTGTCCCCAGCCCATTAACTCACCCCCAGTTAGGTCCCTCCCAGCACTCTTCAGTACTGGGTTTGCCCCAGAGCCAGAATATTGAGCCGGTGCGGACAGGAAAGGGATGAGCTTGGGATTAGAGAGATAAGAGAAGGACCAAGGTTAGGCTCATCGGACGCAGACCGCCAGGCCCCAGAAAAAGGATCGCTGTGGTTCCTGCTTGTTGCTTTCACAATTAATAATGGACCGTAATCAGGGGCGTTTTTCAGCGCTTCTCCTGGGTTTCAGGAGCTGAGGCTGCCAGTTGTCATCCGGTGTTGAGAGCCTAACGCGGTACCAGGCCCTGATGAAAAGCTGCTGGGAGGGAGAACACAGCTCACACAGACAGACCCACACACAGGAGTTATGACGGGAGCAGCAAACTAACAATGGAACAGCTAACATCCATGATTACTATGTCCAACCTTGTAATCCCGCAGAAGGACTTATAATATGGAGTTAAAACTATGAAATTCATGTTGTGTTTTTAGGAGTATTTTTTTTTTAAGGATTGTAAGTCCAATAAAGTGGGTCTCTGTCCTTGAAACACAAATGAGCCGAAGGTGTCCCTATATACTGCAACATGAATTATTCCAACCAGTCTCTGTTTACAGACATGTAGCAACCCCACACAGTGACTCCCCAGGCAGGCCTACTCTATGGTGGCGACACACAGCCTCCTACGAAGAGCGTGAGTCTGTGTCTGTGTTATTGTTACTGGTAGCATTACCATGCTTAAACGCGACAACTTGATTTGTATCAATAAGAATAAATTAGCATCTGTGTACAACATGTGATTACTGCTTACGTCTCCAAAAGGAGAAACTCGCACACCCAGGAATGAGCCTACCACCAAAACACATGTGAGCTTAACGTCTCTACAGTTGTCTCCTAAACAGAGCAGAGCTCGTGTTTCAGTGCTCGAGGTCTCCTAAATGTATATGGAAATACACATGAGGCTCCATGTCACTACTGTTTACAGGAAAATGATTTATGGTGATGTATGGAGAGGGAGGTAAAACGGTTTGGAGCCAAATTAACTTCGTACACTTTTTTTGGTGACTACAGCTCAGGATACCAAGACAATAAGTTAGTTCATTTATAAGTCATTCATGAAAGTTATATGTTTAATTAAGATTAGTGTAATAATTTGTGTTTAAAAATACATGATAAAAAATGATTAGGCCTACTTTAAAAGACAGAGAGCCTTGTTACTAGATTACTAAATTTGTAAGTCGCTCTGGATAAGAGCGTCTGCTAAATGACTTAAATGTAAATGTACTAAATGTACCTTTATTTATGTGTTTTGTTGATCTTGCACCAAAGTATAATACTTTACTGTTCAATATTCCATCATCTTTCTCCAATGTCTGTTCTATTTCAGTCAAGAACCCTTCCTCAGAAACACTTCTCAGATTATATCTACAGTGCCTTCAGAATGTATTCACACCCCACACTACTCCACTGCTTTGCCCTATGCTCTAGCTTGCATGGTTATTGGTGTGGAATTTTTAGGATCCTCTCTGAAGTTTTGGAGACTTCAATAGATCCAGACCCGCTTCTGATAATCCTGGGAGTATCTGAGTCCCTAAACGGATTAACCAACCCCCAAAAACAACTAATCTCGTATGGTCTCATCTTGGCAAAAAAACTAATCTTGTTGTTTTGGAAAAGGAGGGAAGCACCCTCTACCAAATTATGGCTCAGTGAATTGGCAAACACTGTACACTTAGAAAGAATTAGATATATTCTGAACAATAAATTATCAACTTTTGATCAAATCTGGCAGCCTTTCCTCTCCTACTTGGACGAGTCGGCGCTGTGAATTTGTACTTATTAACGCACTCTCAATTGTAATATTTTAATCTACCTTTGGGCAGTGTCGGCTGGCCCTACCACCCGAGCAGTTGGGAGGGGGAATAGGGGGGAATAGGGGGAGGGGGTGGGGGTAGGGGGGACATCTTCCCTCTTTCTTTGTACGTGTTTTGTATGTCGTGTTTTGTATTATTTGTTCTGCACCCAGAACTCTGGGTCTTGTTGTTCCTGTATGCTCTTTTATGTTTAGATAAGAATTGTATACCTGTCTTGTATACCTATACACCATTCTTGTGTGTGTTTAATAAAAATATTTGAAACAGAAAGTATTCACACCCCTTGACTTTTTCCACATTTGTTGGGGTTACAGCCTGCATTTGACATGGATTCAATTGAGACGTTGTGTCACTGGCCTACACACAATAAATACCCCATCATGTCAAAGTGGAATTGTGTTTTTTGACATTTTTACTAGTTCATGAAAAATGAAAAGCAGAAATGTCTTGAGTCAATACATATTCAGCCCCATTGTTATGGAAAGCCTAAATACGTGCCAAAAAACAATGTGCTGTAAGTCACGTAATAAGTTACCTGGACTATACTGTTTAACATGATTTTTAAATGACTACCCCACCTCTGTACCCCCACAAATACAATTATCTGTAAGTTCCCTCAGTCGAGCAGTGAATTTCAAACACAGATTCAACCATAAAGACCAGGGAGGTTTTCTAATGCTGCGCAAAGAAGGGCACCTGTTGGTAGATGGGTAAAAATAAAAAGCAGACATTGAATATCCCTTTGAGCATGGTGAAGTTATACATTTTTGATGGTGTATCAATACACCCAGTCACTACAAAGATACAGGCGTCCTTCCTAACTTAGTTGCCGAAGTGGAAGGAAACCTTTTACCATGTGGCCAATGGTGACTTTAAAACAGTTACAGAGTTTAATGGCTGTAATAGGAGAAAACTGAGGATGTAGTTACTCAACAATGCTAACCGACAGTAAATTAGTGAAAAGAAGGAAGCCTTTGTAGAATTAAAAATATTCCAAAACATGCATCCTGTTTGCAATAAGACGCTAGAGTAAAACTGCAAAGAAATGTGGCAAAGAAATGAACTTTTTGTCCTGAATACAAAGATGTGTTTGGGAAAAATCTAGGGAGAACTAGGGAGTTTTTATATATAAAAATGTATGGAATAGAGCTAAGCACAGGCAAAATCCTAGAGGAAAACTTGGTTCAGTCTGCATTCCAACAGACACTGTGAGACAAATTCACATTTCAGCAGGACAATAACCTAAAACACGGGGACTGCTAAATGTGTGTATGCAACCAATATAATATCATTTGATTTGAAATGAGATATTTCTGTATTTCATACTCAATAAATTTACAAACATTTAAAAAAAAGGTTTTCACTTTGTCATTACAGGGTATTGTGTGTAGATATATATATATATATATATATATAAAAATATATTTTGAACATTTTGAATTCAGGCTGTAAAACAGCTAACTGTACAGTAAGTCAAGGGGTATGAATACTTTGTCAAGGCACTGTATAAGTTCAACCATGAAGACGTCTAAAAGGAGGAGAATTCCAGTCAGTAAATGTGTAGGAGGAAGATAAACATTGCTTACATGCTATCACATAGAGAGGCTGTGTGCCAGACTGTCCAGGATATACCTCCATCTTCCTCTGACAGGACTATTGTTATCAGACTTGTGAAGAACATGACAGGCCGTCCAACAGGAATAGGAGCGTGCAAGCGAGTGTGCATGTGTGTATGTGTGTGTGTGTGTGTGTGTGTGTGTGTGTGTGTGTGTGTGTGTGTGTATATATACATATATATATGTATATATATACATATATAAAGGACATTCTGAAAGTATTCAGTCCCTTGACTTTTTCTACATTTTGTTACATTACAGCCTTATTCTAAGATGGATTCAATATTTTTTTCCCTCATTGATCTACACACAATAACCCATAATGACAAAGCGAAAACAGTTTTTTGCACATTTATTAAGAATAAAAAACAGAAATACCTTATTTCCGTAAGTATTCAGACCCTTTGCTATGACACTCAAAATTGAGCTCCGGTGCCTCCTGCCTTCCATTGATCATCCTTGAGATGTTTCTACAACTTGATTGGAGTCCACCTGTGGTAAATTCAATTGATTTGAGATGATTTGGAAACAAACACACCTGTCGATGTAAGGTCTCACAGTTGCCAGTGCATGTCAGAGCAAAAACCAAGCCATGAGGTTGAAGGAATTGTCCGTAGAGCTCCGAGACAGGATTGTGCTGAGGCACAGATCTGGGAAAGGGTATCAAAAAATGTCTGCAGCATTGAAGGTCCCCAAGGACACAGTGGCCTCCATCATTCTTAAATGGAAAGACTCCTCCTAGTGCTGGCCGCCTGGCCAAACTGAGCAATCAGAGGAGAAGACCTTTTGTCAGGGAGGTTATCAAGAACGCGATGGTCACGCTGACAGACCTCCAGAGTTCCTCTGTGGAGATGGGAGAACCTTCCAGAAGGACAACCATCTCCGCAGCACTTCATAGATCAGGCCTTTATGGTAGAGTGGCCAGACTGAAACCACTCCTTAGTAAAAGGCACATGATAGCTCACTTGGAATTTGCCAAATGGCACCTACTGTAAAGACTCTCAGATCATGAGAAACAAGATTCCTGAATTCCAAGTGTCACTTCTGGAGGAAACCTGGCACCATCCCTACGGTGAAGCACGGTGGTGGCAGCATCATGCTGTGGGGATGTTTTTCAGCGGCAGGGACTAGTCAGGATCGAGGGAAGGATGAACGGAGAAAAGTACAGATGAAAACCTGCGCTCAGGAGCTCAGACTGGGGCCAAAGTTCACCTTCCAACAGGACAACAACCCTAAGCACACAACTAAGACAGCACAGGAGTGGCTTGAGGACAAATCTCTGAATGTCCTTGAGTGGCCCAATTGAACATCTCTGGAGAGACCTGAAAATAGTTGTGCAGCGTCGCTCCCCATTCGACCTGACAGAGCTTGAGAGGATCAGCAGAGAAGAATGAGTGAAGCTCCCCAAATACAGGTGTGCCAAGCTTGTAGCGTCATTCCAAAATCTCGAGGCTGTAATCGCTGCCAAAGGTGCTTCACAAAGTACTGAGTAAAGGGTCTGAATTGTTATGTAAATGTGATTTTTCAGTTTTTTGATTTTTATAAACTTGCAAAAATGTCTATAAACCTGTTTTTTCTTTGTCATTAAGGTAGACCTTTTGTGTGTACATTGATGAAGGAAAAAAACTATTTAATCAATTTTAGAATAAGGCTGTAACGTAAGAAAATGTGGAAAAAGTCAAGGGGTGTGAACACTTTTCCAAATGCGCTGTATATATATATACATGTCCTTGTGTGCTCATGTGTGTGTACACAATTTGTCTCCAGTCTATATATTCTCAAAACACTGACGTCTCTTGTGAATGCCGTTATGGACATATGCTGGTGTATTGTTTGCAAAGATAAAGCAAAGATGATAATGTGTGAAGAGATAAATCCTATGAAAATGTTTGAAGAGATAAAGCCTATGATCATGTTTGAAGAGAAAAAGCCTATGGTAATGCCTTTCGCAGCCAATGGAATTCCTTACAGCTTAGAACTTTAACAAATGCCTCAGTTCAAGACCGTAACAAATGCCTCAGTTCAAGACCGTAACAAATGCAATATACGCCGATGACAATCTTGTGTCTGAACCATGTGAATTTGTCAAAATAATAAACACAGTATGTCCCATAAAAAAAAGTATTATCAAAGTAGGTATCTTCTTCTGTAATGAGGACGGTGGAGCGCCAACCGTCTGTTTGACAACACAAACCACATGAGTCCTGCTGCAACTACAAACTACATGAAACAGAAGAAGGTGGAGGCGACAAATTCAATCCAGATATGGCAGAAAAAGTCAAACATTTGGAAGCAGGGCAGCTAGGCGGACCAGATTCCAAACATAAAGGACCACCCCAACAGAACCCTGTGGTCTCTACCCCTAGAACAGGAGACAAATGGAGTGCCGGGGTCCACAGCGTCATAGAAAAATAGATTCAGTTACAGTGATACACTAAATAATTCAATCTTTCTCTCCCAGGAGTGTCAGAGCTCAGGCCAGCTTCTAATTGGCTGTATTGGTGAGGTTGCATGCGGCATATCTCCAGGTATTTAAGGAATTTAGACAAAGGGGGCAGAAGACAAAAGGGGGCAAACGTTGGAGTTGGAAGGGGAGGGGAATGGGGGAAAGAGCCAATTCCCTTATAGGCCAACATGAATGCCTCGTGCATTTTGGCTCGGCAAGAATGGTTCCTTAACGGGGGGGGGGGGGGGGGTGTAGTGTTTATTGGTTTCTGCCAGTCCAGTCACAGACAGCAAACACAAGCAGACTGAAACCTGATCAACAGGCATTCTTCCTGGACCAGGCCAGTGGGAAGCAGGCGGGGAGGCAGGCGGAGCAGTACAGCCTGGAGAAAACAGTGATAAACACAGAACGCGTGACCCAGGTCTCCGAATAACCACAAGATGAGCAGGCCAGAGACA
Organism: Oncorhynchus nerka; assembly: GCF_034236695.1. NCBI lineage: Eukaryota > Metazoa > Chordata > Actinopteri > Salmoniformes > Salmonidae > Oncorhynchus > Oncorhynchus nerka. The sequence goes on along the minus strand of NC_088422.1, from coordinate 39,814,316 downwards.
GAAAAGACAGAGATATTTGAATTGTATTCTAAATACCATGCAAAAGCAAAAGACACAAATGCCTGAGTGTGCTTTGTGTAATGGAGGGAGAGACGAAGGGGAAATGAATAAACACAGCCTGAAATAAAAACAGGGTGATCAGAGATGACTTTCAAGTGTCTCACGGTTGTAGTTTCCAATTCAAGTTTACCATCCTTTCATCCCCTCCTCTCCCCTCCTCCCTGTTTCATCAGTAAAATCCCTCTGTGGCCAGGCATTCCTTTTTAACTTGATACGCTTGTGAACAGGCCACAGTGCTGCTCAACTAATGAACATAGGGCCCACAGATGCATCTAGTGCTCGAGCTGTCCATGCCTCAGCCCCGCTACGCTAGCTCCCCAATCAGACTGGAAAACAGGATCCAGCTGCCCACCACCCTGTCATTAGAGCAGGCCAAGACCCCCACCCCAGCCACCAGACCTATCCACCAGCCCCAGCCACATCTCCAGCTCTACCCCTAACCCTAGGTCCATTGCTAAAAACCCATCACCAGCTGCAAGCCCCAGCCACATCTCTTGGCTTATCCCCCCCTCAGTCCCATACCTATCCCCATTGATAGACCCATCCCCCCAGTCCCATACCTATCCCCATTGATAGACCCATCCCCCAGTCCCATACCTATCCCCATTCATAGACCCATCCCCCAGTCCCATTCATAGACCCATCCCGAGCCCAGTCCCATACCTATCCCCATTCATAGACCCATCCCCCAGTCCCATACCTATCCCCATTCATAGACCCATCCCCCAGTCCCATTCATAGACCCATCCCGAGCCCAGTCCCATACCTATCCCCATTCATAGACCCATCCCCCTCAGTCCCATACCTATCCCCATTGATAGACCCATCCCCCAGTCCCATACCTATCCCCATTCATAGACCCATCCCCCAGTCCCATTCATAGACCCATCCCGAGCCCAGTCCCATACCTATCCCCATTCATAGACCCATCCCCCTCAGACCTATCCCCATTGATAGACCCATCCCCCGAGACCCATCCCCCCATAGCCCAGTCCCATACCTATCCCCATTCATAGACCCATCCCCCCGAGCCCAGACCCATATCTATCCCCATTCATAGACCCATCCCGAGCCCAGACCCATACCTATCCCCATTGATAGACCCATCCCCCACTCAGTCCCATACCTATCCCCATTGATAGACCCATCCCCCCAGTCCCATACCTATCCCCATTCATAGACCCATCCCCCAGTCCCATTCATAGACCCATCCCGAGCCCAGTCCCATACCTATCCCCATTCATAGACCCATCCCCCCAGTCCCATTCATGGACCCATCCCCCCCAGTCCCATTCATAGACCCATCCCGAGCCCAGACCCATACCTATCCCCATTCATAGACCCAATCCGAGCCCAGACCCATACCTATCCCCATTCATAGACCCATTCTGAGCCCAGTCCCATACCTATCCCCATTCATAGACCCATCCCGAGCCCAGACCCATAGCTCCAGTCACATCCTCAGGCCCATCTCCAGCCCCATCCCCGGGCCCATCCCTATCCTCTTGATCATGGAATAACTGCCCTGTATCCACTGGTCCCAATCTCCCCTTTCACACGTACTGCACAGAGCCATTGATCGTTGTCAGTGTTGTTGTTTTGGTTCATGCATTTCCACAGTGTTAGATAGTCCCCGGGGATAAATATGGTCATAGTGTAAATGGGGAAGGGTGTAAAGGAGAGAGAAGGGTGGCGATGAGATTCCTGACTGATAAACCGATCAAAGTCTGGTCTCCCTGGTGTGTCTGTGGAGGGATGGGATGAAGAATTGGACAAGAGCATACACACATCATATGCATGCACTTACACACAGCTGATACCAGCATCAGGGTAGAGTGAAGTGACATATCTAATATGCTGAGTAAAAAGTAAACACGACACACTGGCATCAGGGCTTCCCGTTCCGCTTACTGTACTGACGAACCAAGCCTGAGGCCAGAGCACTGCTCAACAGAACAGCCTGGCTCTAGAGACATGACATGGTCAGGAACCTAGGCAGGGTGTGGCTGCTCTGCATGGGCCTGGCTGGACCATAAAACACACGGTAACCAGATTAAAAACCAGATCAACTACTACACTTTAAAATTGCTCTTAGTTCTAGCAAGTCAACACGGTTCCCTCAGGAAATATGCAACTGAATACATTTGTCAGAAAACATCCTATAGCAAAGATGTCACCGTTCAGTGGACACTGTTATGTAATATCATTGGGTTCAACTGAGAAGGGTCCATTGCTGTTGTGAGGGTCCTGTTGTGAGTTGAAGATCTCTTTATGATGATTGGATATGCCCTTCAGGACTCCTGCTTGTTGATGTGCAAACACTCCTCCCCAAGTACTTTGAAAACTTCTACGAAAGGGAGAAAAATAATGCCTGTCTTGTTGTGTGTCAGACTGGCATGCAACAGAATGTATAACAACCTTAAACAGAAGTCCGTGAGGGCTGTGTTTCTAGACACAATAAAAGGAATGTGCTTGTGGGATATATATCAGACCTCTCTTTCCTACACCCAGCATAGATACCTCTCCTTGTGGTCAGACAAGTTTCACAAATCATGTTCATAAATATCAGACAGAGTACCCTGTGGTTTTTCAGCCTCTCTTAGTGGGGAATATTGTCCTTTTGTTGTGGTGATAGGTCTCTAAATGATCTTTGAGGATGCTAAAAGCATGTGGAAAAAGATCTGTAACTATCAAGAGAGGCCAATTGGTATTAATAGTTCAGAGAGCAGAGAGCAGTGTGGCTCTCCTCTATGTGTTTGGTCTGGGATACACCGACAGAGTACGCGTCCCAAATGGTACCCTATTCTCTAGTGCACTACTTTTCACAAGGGCCCTCTATGCTCTGGTCCAAAGTAGTGCACGGTATAGGGAATAGGGCACCATTTGGGACACAGCCAAGAGAGAGACAGACACACTTGTTTCCCTGCAGGATGGATCTGGTAGAGGCCACAGGGCAAGGGGTACGCAGATTCATCAGCATCATCAGCCAGGACAGGGTTTCCGATGTCCCAGACTTCAGCTCACCACGGCACAGCAGCCATGATGGGGTCCAGGTGGAACCGTCCACTCCTAGCCTGTGTCCCAAATTCCCTATAGCGCACTGACCATAGCTGTCTGGTCAAAGGTCATGCTCAATATAGTGAAAATGGTGTCATTTGGGATGCACACCACACAGAGGAGAAACTGCAAATACAGGGATATGGCTTTTTGATATATCTAACAAATGTTTAACAATGTATAGTACTATAAATAAAATGATAAAAGATTTAATCCTCAAAAGTACATTTACACAAGTCATGGGTCATAGGTCGTGCTGCATGGTCCAGTTAAAACAGTAGATTTACAAAATAAAATGTGGGTAGAACTGTGTAGAAAGGGTTCTATGGACATCAGGGACAGGACAGGACCCCATCTGGACCATGAGCCACTGCAGAAACACTGTGACCTGATTCCTGTGAACTTAGAAAACTCCACACATTTGTAACTTCTAACAAAGTTTCTTTACTATCAGCAGATTTGACCAACATACCTTGAAAACTTTGGCTAAATGAATTCATATAAAAATTGGAATTTTGAATCTGAAACTGCGAGAATATACAGATAAAATATATGTACGTTCTGGTCTCAACGTGTTTTTTAATCACCACTTTATCTCAAAGGAGCCCTCTGTAATTGAAAGATATACTGTGTGTACATAAGCACACGACCCAAGACGATAACTCAATCATTATTCTTAGATGTTTATCAATGACTTTCACTTCACCAACACTTCAAAAAAAGAAACGGTGCGCATGTAACCGTGTGCCATAATAAACTTTTGTTTCTCCCCTCTCCTTAGTATGTGATGCCTTGTTAAATCCGGAACTTTGTGACAAGTTTGATTTAGGACTGTTTTGACTGAAACAGCAGAAGCTCCTTTCAGCAATCAATCAAATAAAAGTGAAAGCAGTTCTTTTTCGAACCTGATGTGCATCTCTGAGGTATGAAGGAGAGACGTATAAATATCCTACCTCATCCACGTCCCAGACAACTCACACTGACTCATGGAACACAACAACACAAACAAGATTTTCTTCTTCTTTCCTTCTCTTTTTTTTTTACGCTGCAGCAGTGAAGTCAATGGCTCTGTGGTCTTCAGTCCTCTGAGGTACATAAAGGTAACACTCATTGGCAAAATGGTTCATTTGAGAAACCATCATCTCCTAAATTATGATATGGGAATGGGGAAATGGAAGAATTTGATCTTTACCCTAAGGAGTCAAACAATCCGTTTAGGTTCATTAACAGCTTCCGCCACAAAGCTGCAGTATACTAGCTAGGCTACCTGGGGAACCCACAATGACAGGCTAATTAGTGTTGTATAGAAATAGAACCACTAGAGTGGCCATCCGCCCATCACAGACCCATTGACTTGAACGGGGATTCGGATTCACATTCTAGTAATTGTATTTCTATGGTTAGCCCTTAAGGTGAAACCAACCCCGCATCACTTGACAGTTTTAATACACCTACAATACACATTAGAACAGCTGATGCGATTCTGCATGGTCAAAACCAACCCGCAAAATCCACCTCGTTATGTCACACCATACTAACTGAATCGTTTGGATATCCTAGTGCGTGATCAGTGATTTAACGAGGATTACAGTTGCTCCAGTTCGGCTATTACCATTCACAGCAGTAGTGCGAACGAATGGTGTGGTGGTGGCAGTGGGCCAGGCGCGAGAAAGAGAGAGAAGGCTCCCTCCCTCTCTCCCTCCCCGCAGGAGGATGCACTACTTCCTGCCTCTCTTCAGCCAGGTGTCGATAGACAGCTTGTAGCTGCTAGGTAGGTGTGATGATAGAGATCATCTGTACTGCTCCACCTTACTCCTCCCTGCTAATGACAAGGAGGCTCGTGAGCCAGGACCACAGTCAGACGGCATGCTCATTTACAAAGCAGTCCCAGGAACCTCATTTTCGTGGAAAGGGGTTTACCTCTTACTTGAATGTAAAATGGGAGGTTATTTTTAATTGACACCCAATGTAAACAATGCATGCTCTTGTCGCGTGCACATGCATGCCCACATACCCTAGCACAGCAGAAATGATCCACATAATCAAACAAATCTAAATGTAATAAAGCACCAGCACACAGAATGGCACAACACAACACATGGCGCAGTGGTTAAGGGCTGTGCCACCAGAGAGGCTCTGTTGTATGGCATAGCGTCGTCCGGGTTGGCCGGTAAGGATATCCTTGTCTCATCGCGCACCAGCGACTCCTGTGGCGGGCAGAGTGCAGTGCGCGCTAACCAAGGTTGCCAGGTGCACGGTGTTTCCTCCGACACATTGGTGCGGCTGGCTTCCGGGTTGGATGCGCGCTGTGTTAAGAAGCAGTGCGGCTTGGTTGGGTTGTGTATCGGAGGACACATGCTTTCAACCTTCGTCTCTCCCGAGCCCGTACGGGAGTTGTAGCGATGAGACAAGATAGTAGCTACTAACAATTGGATACCACAAAATTGGGGAGAAAAAAAGGGGTAAAGTTCAAACAACAACAAAAAAACACAAAAAAAACACACAAAAAAATATATGGCACAAGAGGGGGGGGGGGGGGGGGTCTATGGAGATAGGTGGGATGGGCTGAGAAAAGCTGAGGGTGGATTTAATCTGTAGTGGTTGGGACTGAAAATAATATATATCATGTCTAAGCACTATTAATCCAAATGTAATGTGTATATCAAAATAATGCTGTTATGTGATATTCTATATAAAAGTACCATGTATGTAAAAAATGTATTCGTGACAAACATTTATTTTTAACAGAGTTACTTTTGCCTTCTGACGAGGGGGGTGGGGTGAATAAATAATAATAATAACAATTGCAACTCCAATAATCCAAGAGCGCACAAAATTGCATAACACAACACAACGTAGTTGACACTGACACTATAGACTCCTTCCATTATCATGTCTTTCCACTCAGACAGTCAGAGTTATTTACACAGAGAGCAGGTGCAGCCTCTTAGCTCTGCCTGACACTGCCAAAGTCACCAGTGCATTGTTGGGCACACAGGACGCAGCTCTCACCCAGCCCTGCCTGAGAATGTCTCTACTAGCTTGGGAGCAGGGACATAGAAGAACCCCTCCACACCACAGACCCCCATGGCAGAGTGGGCCTGAGGACTGAAGCAGAGGCAGACTGAAGACACTGATGGATATTCCCACAGCTTCGTCACTCACTGTAATGGGATCTGTAGCAAAAAATCCACCTCAATCCAGATGGTGCAGATGAGTCTGTCTGGGGAGAGTGCATGTAAGTTCCACAAATGGCCTGGCTGGGATCAGAGGGGCTTTTTCAAGATGAAAGTATTGGGCTCAAATGTTCTAGAGCCATTTGGGACGATTGGCTATACTAATTCAAACATGTATTCCCAAAGATGCTGTTACATTTGAAAGTTGCTGTATCGATAAAGTAAATGGCTGTAGTGAAATTCCACAATGATACAGAACATAATCTAGCAATTGACACCAGGGAAACATGTTGGTTTCATTCCAGAGATCGCAGAGAATCGGGACATACAGGCCACTTTGGCACTATAGTTGTGATATGACAGTCATGCTGGGGATATTGTTATGGATGTAATGCTGTCTGTCTAGCACCAGGGCCCAGAGCCAGATGTATAGCTCTGCCATGACCAGTTGAGACTCCTGTGAGTCTCTCAGAAAAAGCTGTGTCGCCTGAGTATCCACTGTGTACCAACATCCAATGCCCCAAACTCTGACCGATCCAACTGATCCCAGGCTTTCTCTGCCGCCCAAACGCTCTCTGCTCCTACCTCCAATAAGTCCTCTCGCGCTAACGTCGATCGCCTCAAGGAGAATGACATAGGGCTGCTACTTATAGATTTCAATATCACTGAAAATGGCAAAAAAAACATTTGTATTTTTTTCTTAAGAGGGCACAAAATAAGATGACTGTGAGTCCTGTGTAATTGTGAGGGACAACCTCCCTACTCAGCGGAGGAAACCCTGCGTCTGCGTTTGGACCAACAAACATAACACCACTGGAAGTATCCCATATCTAATGTCATAATGGGTTGGATTTGTGGGTAGGTATCTTAACACAGTGTGTGAGAGAGTCAGAGAGAAAATATATACTTTTGGTGTGTTGGACACGTTCTGGGACACTTCCAATCTTCAGTGAAATGTGAAACCAACAGATGAAGGATCTTAATTTGAGATAGTTTGCTACAGTAGGAAAATAATCCTGCAGCAACGGGAAATGTGTATTGTAATTAATGGACATTTTTGTAGGAATTGATATATTTCTCGGTAGGGAAAATCAAGTCTGAAATTTCAAAGTGGAAAATACCAACTTCAGAAGCTTTTTTTAAACCTCAAATGCACTAAAGGTTTTAAATGACCTGTATTGCAGGAAAGTTCCCCTGCAGCAGGGTGATCAAATTAAGATCCTACATCTGTATGGAACAATAAGGGGTCTTCAGAGCTATCCTAATCCCAGGCAGTCAGAAAGTCCACCCAACATGTTGTCAAAGCATGAGGAATTTATTACTAATGTTGGTCAGCTGCGGCTCAGCTCTTTCCAGTCTCGGAAAACGTGGAAAAAAGCAAAATCATTCATTATCTACACCAGTAACCTTGATCATTCTCAGAATGTTCAGACATGGTTTATCTCCGAGCCGTGCAGTCCCATGGAGACCCTGGCCCTCTCGGCTAAGTCTTCTTGGCCCACACGTCCATTTATAAACCCTGTGGCTTCACAGTGAGGTCACCCACTGACCCGTCCATTGACAGCCAATGGGTTGAAGGATTGGAGAGGGGTAAAGGAGAACAAAGAGGTCCTTGCAGCAGGAGCATATGTACTGTCATACAGAGTCTATAGACCACAGCTTTCATGTTGGGCATCATCACTCTTCGGGAAGGGAGTGGTTTGGTGAGTGGATCTGGACGGGGGGTGGTTTAGTCATTAACTACAGTACAGTACTGCAATGATGATACTGATGGACCAGCTAAGCAGGGGCCGACTGAACTTGCACGGCAGAAAAGGTCCCCTTTCATGAATGGTCGGTTACATTTCAAGCCAATTTGTGCTCCTGTCCGAACAACCAAGTTTATCTCTCCCAGCGAGCTTTGCGGGTCATGAGTGGGCAGTTAAGATTCATGGATATAGTGGGGGAGGAGGGGAGCAGAATAAAACAAACCACCTGGATCCATCTATGACTCACACACTGAGCCGTTTAGCCAGCCTCTCTACTGCTGCTCCTACATTCTATTACATTTACATTTACATTTAAGTCATTTAGCAGACGCTCTTATCCAGAGCGACTTACAAATTGGTGCATTCACCTTATGACCTCCAGTGGAACAGTAGTGCATCTAAATCTTTTCAGGGGGAGGGGGGGTGAGAGGGATTACTTTATCCTATCCTAGGTATTCCTTAAAGAGGTGGGGTTTCAGGTGTCTCCGGAAGGTGGTGATTGACTCCGCTGTCCTGGCGTCGTGAGGGAGTTTGTTCCACCATTGGGGGGCCAGAGCAGCGAACAGTTTTGACTGGGCTGAGCGGGAACTGTACTTCCTCAGTGGTAGGGAGGCGAGCAGGCCAGAGGTGGATGAACGCAGTGCCCTTGTTTGGGTGTAGGGCCTGATCAGAGCCTGGAGGTACTGAGGTGCCGTTCCCCTCACAGCTCCGTAGGCAAGCACCATGGTCTTGTAGCGGATGCGAGCTTCAACTGGAAGCCAGTGGAGGGAGCGGAGGAGCGGGGTGACGTGAGAGAACTTGGGAAGGTTGAACACCAGACGGGCTGCGGCGTTCTGGATGAGTTGTAGGGGTTTAATGGCACAGGCAGGAGCCCAGCCAACAGCGAGTTGCAGTAATCCAGACGGGAGATGACAAGTGCCTGGATTAGGACCTGCGCCGCTTCCTGTGTGAGGCAGGGTCATACTCTGCGGATGTTGTAGAGCATGAACCTACAGGAACGGGCCACCGCCTTGATGTTAGTTGAGAACGACAGGGTGTTGTCCAGGATCACGCCAAGGTTCTTAGCGCTCTGGGAGGAGGACACAATGGAGTTGTCAACCGTGATGGCGAGATCATGGAACGGGCAGTCCTTCCCCGGGAGGAAGAGCAGTTCCGTCTTGCCGAGGTTCAGCTTGAGGTGGTGATCCGTCATCCACACGGATATGTCTGCCAGACATGCAGAGATTCGATTCGCCACCTGGTCATCAGAAGGGGGAAAGGAGAAGATTAATTGTGTGTCGTCTGCATAGCAATGATAGGAGAGACCATGTGAGGTTATGACAGAGCCAAGTGACTTGGTGTATAGCGAGAATAGGAGAGGGCCTAGAACAGAGCCCTGGGGGACACCAGTGGTGAGAGCACGTGGTGTGGAGACGGATTCTCGCCACGCCACCTGGTAGGAGCGACCTGTCAGGTAGGACGCAATCCAAGCGTGGGCCGCGCCGGAGATGCCCAACTCGGAGAGGGTGGAGAGGAGGATCTGATGGTTCACAGTATCGAAGGCAGCCGATAGGTCTAGAAGGATGAGAGCAGAGGAGAGAGAGTTAGCTTTAGCAGTGCGGAGCGCCTCCGTGATACAGAGAAGAGCAGTCTCAGTTGAATGACTAGTCTTGAAACCTGACTGATTTGGATCAAGAAGGTCATTCTGGGAGAGATAGCGGGAGAGCTGGCCAAGGACGGCACGTTCAAGAGTTTTGGAGAGAAAAGAAAGAAGGGATACTGGTCTGTAGTTGTTGACATCGGAGGGATCGAGTGTAGGTTTTTTCAGAAGGGGTGCAACTCTCGCTCTCTTGAAGACGGAAGGGACGTAGCCAGCGGTCAGGGATGAGTTGATGAGCGAGGTGAGGTAAGGGAGGAGGTCTCGGAAATGGTCTGGAGAAGAGAGGAGGGGATAGGGTCAAGCGGGCAGGTTGTAGGGCGGCCGGCCGTCACAAGACGCGAGATTTCATCTGGAGAGAGGGAGAAAGAGGTCAGAGCACAGGGTAGGGCAGTGTGAGCAGAACCAGCGGTGTCGTTTGACTTAGCAAAAGGATCGGATGTCGTCGACCTTCTTTTCAAAATGGTTGACGAAGTCATCTGCAGAGAGGGAGGAGGGGGAGGGGGAGGAGGATTCAGGAGGGAGGAGAAGGTTGCAAAGAGCTTCCTAGGGTTAGAGGCAGATGCTTGGAATTTAGAGTGGTAGAAAGTGGCTTTAGCAGCAGAGAGAGAAGAGGAAAATGTAGAGAGGAGGGAGTGAAAGGATGTCAGGTCCGCAGGGGAGGCGAGTTTTCCTCCATTTCCGCTCGGCTGCCCGGAGCCCTGTTCTGTGAGCTCGCAATGAGTCGTCGAGCCACGGAGCGGGAGGGGAGGACCGAGCCGGCCTGGAGGATAGGGGACATAGAGAGTCAAAGGATGCAGAAAGGGAGGAGAGGAGGGTTGAGGAGGCAGAATCAGGAGATAGGTTGGAGAAGGTTTGAGCAGAGGGAAGAGATGATAGGATGGAAGAGGAGAGAGTAGCGGGAGAGAGAGCGAAGGTTGGGACGGCGCGATACCATCCGAGTAGGGGCAGTGTGGGAAGTGTTGGATGAGAGCGAGAGGGAAAAGGATACAAGGTAGTGGTCGGAGACTTGGAGGGGAGTTGCAACGAGGTTAGTGGAAGAACAGCATCTAGTAAAGATGAGGTCGAGCGTATTTCCTGCCTTGTGAGTAGGGGGAAGGTGAGAGGGTGAGGTCAAAAGAGGAGAGGAGTGGAAAGAAGGAGGCAGAGAGGAATGAGTCAAAGGTAGGCGTGGGGAGGTTAAAGTCGCCCAGAACTGTGAGAGGTGAGCCGTCCTCAGGAAAGGAGCTTATCAAGGCATCAAGCTCATTGATGAACTCTCCGAGGGAACCTGGAGGGCGATAAATGATAAGGATGTTAAGCTTGAAAGGGCTGGTAACTGTGACAGCATGGAATTCAAAGGAGGCGATAGACAGATGGGTAAGGGGAGAAAGAGAGAATGACCACTTGGGAGAGATGAGGATCCCGGTGCCACCACCCGCTGACCAGAAGCTCTCGGGGTGTGCGAGAACACGTGGGCAGACGAAGAGAGAGCAGTAGGAGTAGCAGTGTTGTCTGTGGTGATCCATGTTTCCGTCAGTGCCAAGAAGTCGAGGGACTGGAGGGAGACATAGGCGGAGATGAACTCTGCCTTGTTGGCCGCAGATCGGCAGTTCCAGAGGCTACCGGAGACCTGGAACTCCACGTGGGTCGTGCGCGCTGGGACCACCAGATTAGGGTGGCCGCGGCCACGCGGTGTGGAGCGTTTGTATGGTCTGTGCAGAGAGGAGAGAACAGGGATAGACAGACACATAGTTGACAGGCTACACAAGAGGCTACGCTAATGCAAAGGAGATTGGAATGACAAGTGGACTACACGTCACGAGTGTTCAGAGAGTTAAGCTTACGTAGCAAGAATCTTATTGACTAAAATGATTAAAATGATACAGTACTGCTGAAGTAGGCTAGCTGGCAGAGGCTGCGTTGTTGACTAAGTAGGCTAGTTGGCATTGGCTGCGTTGTTGACACTACACTAATCAAGTCGTTCCGTTGAGTGTAATAGTTTCTACTGTGCTGCTATTCGGGGCTAGCTGGCTAGCTAGCAGTGTTGGGATTACGTTACGTTGCGTAAAAGAACGACAATAGCTGGCTAACTAACCTAGGAAGTCGCTCTAGACTACACAATTATCTTTGATACAAAGACGGCTGTGTAGCTAGCTATGTAGCTAGCTACGATCAAACAAATCAAGCCGTTGTACTGTAATGAAATGAAATGAAAAATGTGATACTACCTGTGGAGCGAAGCGAAATGCGACCGGATTGTTGAGTGCAGAAGTTCTGTTCGGTAGACGTTGGCTAGCTGTTGGCTAGCTAGCAGAGTCTCCTATGTTAAGGACGACATAAAACATTACACTTTATAACTCTGTCAGCCAATCAGGTCAGCCAGTCAGGTGAGGCCCTGAGGAGCTGGGAGGAGAGGATGACAGTAATCAAACTGTTGAGGTCATATTCAACATTAGGACGACATCCCCATGCTGTGGTTGCAGTCAAGTGATCCAAACACTGACCCTGGAAAAAACACATTGAAAACGTATTTTCTCATGTGGCTTATACAGTGGTGTAAAGTACTTAAGTAAAAAAATACTTGAAAGTACTACTTAAGGCGTTTTTGGGGGGTATACAGTTGAAGTCAGAATTTTACATATACCTTAGCCAAATACATTTAAACTCAGTTTTTCACAATTCCTGACATTTAATCCTAGTAAAGATTTCCAGTCTTAGGTCAGTTAGGATCACCACTTTATTTTAAGAATGTGAAATGTCAGAATAATAGTAGAGAGAATTATTTATTTCAGCTTTTCTTTCTTTCATCACATTCCCAGTTGGTCAGAAGTTTACATATACTCAATTAGTATTTGGTAGCATTGCCTTTAAATTGTTTAACTTGGGTCAAACGTTTCGGGTAGCCTTCCACAAGCTTTACACAATAAGTTTGGACCATTCCTCCTGACAGAGCTGGTGTAACTGAGTCAGGTTTGTAGGCCTCCTTGCTCGCACACACTTTTTCAGTTCTGCCCACAAATGTTCTATAGGATTGAGGTCAGGGCTTTGTGATGGCCACTCCAATACCTTGACTTTGTTGTCCTTAAGCCATTTTGCTACAGCTTTGGAAGTATGCTTGGGGTCTTTGTCCATTTGGAAGACCCATTTGAGACCAAGCTTTAACTTCCTGACTGATGTCTTGAGATGTTGCTTCAATATATCAACATAATTTTCCTACCTCATGATGCCATCTATTTTATGAAGTGCACCAGTCCCTCCTGCAGCAAAGCACCTCCCCAACATGATGCTGCCCCCCTTGTGCTTCACGGTTGGGATTGTGTTCTTTGGCTTGTAAGCCTCCCCCGTTTTCCTCCGAATATAACAATAGTCATTATGGACAAACAGCTCTATTTTTGTTTCATCGGACCAAAGAACATTTCTCCAAAAAGTAAGATCTTTGTCCCCATGTGCAGTTGCAAACTGTAGTCTGGCTTTTTTATGGCGGTTTTGGAGCAGTGGCTTCTTCCTTGCAGAGCGGCCTTTCAGGTTATGTCAATATAAGACTTGTTTTACTGTGGATATAGATACTTTTGTACCAGTTTCCTCCAGCATCTTCACAAGGTCCTTTGCTATTGTTCTGGGATAGATTTGCACTTTTCGTACCAAAATACGTTAATCTCTAGGATACAGAACGCGTCTCCTTCCTGAGCAGTATGACGGCTGCGTGGTCCCATGGTGTTTATACTTGCGTACTAATGTTTGTACAGATGAACGTGGTACCTTCAGGCATTTGAAAATTGCTCTCAAGGATTAACCAGACTTGTGGAGGTCTACAATTATTTTCTGGGGACTTGGCTGAGATCTTTTGATTTTCCCATGATGTCAAGCAAAGAGGCACTGAGTTTGAAGGTAGGCCTTGAAATACATCCACAGGTACACCTCCAATTGACTCAAATGATGTCAATTAGCCTATCAGAAGCTTCTGAAGCCATGATATAATTTTCTGGAATTTTTCAAGCTGTTTAAAGGCACAGTCAACTGTATGTAAACTTCTGACCCACTGGAATTGTGATACAGTGAATTATAAGTGAAATAATCTGTCTGTAAACAATTGTTGGAAAAATGACTTGTGTCATGCACAAAGTCGATGTCCTAACCGACTTGCCAAAACTATAGTTTGTTAACAAGAAATTTGTGGAGTGGTTGAAAAGCGAGTTTTAATGACTCCAACCTAAGTGTATGTAAACTTCCAACTTCAACTGGATGCACTTTACTTCACTATTTATATTTTTGACTACTTTTACTTCACTACATTTCTAAAGAAAATAATGTACTTTTTACTTGATACATTTTCTCTGACACCCAAAAGCACTTGTTACAATTGTTATGTTTAGCAGGACAGGAAAATGGTCATGCACTTATCAAGAGAATAGGTGGTTATCCCTACTGCCTCTGATCTGGCGGACTCACTAAACACAAATGCATTGTTTGTAAATGTTGGAGTGTGCCTCTGGTTATCCGTAAATGTTAAAAACAAGACAACTGTGCCATCTGTTTGCTTAATATAAGGAATATGAAATGATTTATACTTTTTCTTTGGATACTTTTAAGTATATTTTAGCAATTACATTTTCTTTGATACCTAGGTACAGTTCCAGTCAAAAGTTTAGACGCTTTATACACATTTAAGGGTTTATCTTAATTTTTACTGTTTTCTACATTGTATAATAATTGTGAAGACATCAAAACTATGAAATAACATATGGAGTCATGTAGTAACCAAAAAGTGTTCAACAAATCCAAATATATTTTATATTTGAGATTCTTCAAAGTAGCCACCCTTTGCCTTGATGACAGCTTTGCACACTCTTGGCATTCTCTCAACCACCTTCACCTGGAATGCTTTTCCAACAGACTTGAAAGAGTTCCCACATATGCTGAGCACTTGTTGGCTGCTTTTCCTTCACTCTACAGTCCAACTCATCCCAAATCATCATATTTGGGTTAAGGTTGGGTGATTATGGAGGCCAGGTCATCTGATGCAGCACTCCATCACTCTTTAACTGGGTGACTTTTACTTGAGTCATTTTCTATGAAGGTATCTTTCCTTTTACTCAAGTATGACAATTGGGTACTTTTCCCACCACTGGGCTTATAGCACATTATCACATTTTAGTCAGTATCTCGGACTGTGTTCTTCTGATTTCTTTATCTATCTGAAGTCATTCAGTAGTGCTCCTAATTATGAGTTGCCTGCTAGGAAGAGGATCCCTGTGAGCGTTGGCTGTCTCATTATCTGGCAGGTAAATCCTGGGCTGGCTGCCTACCGCTGGTTCAGGCTGGCAGCTCTCCAGAAGCATGAGTCACAGACAGATGGTGTGATAGCTCAGCAGAGCCCCAGTCCTTATTAGCTTTGGCAGGGGACCACAGCACAGAGCCCTCTCTCGGACTGCGACCCCAATGGCACCTTGTTCACTATTTAGTGCCCTACTTTTGACCAGGGCTCTGGGGTGGGTTAGGGTGGAGAGGGTTAGGTGGTAGTGATTTCTCAATCTGTGCGGGTAAAGTGTTGACTCCTTACAGCTTGTGCGTTTACAGCTCAATTTATCTTTTTACATTACGATATAATCTCAATGTAATCACATGTGAAATGATGAATAAATACCGATTACACTGCCGAGCTCACAGAATGATGTATTGAATATTACATAACATTCATCATGTGATTCATAGATGCCAGGAGAATTTGAAACCAAAGTAAGCCCGTAAAGGGGTCCTACTGTACTTAAAGTAAATTACCCTTTCCTCACAAATGACAGCAATGAACGAACTCAACGTCAAGACAGAGAAGCTATGACATAAATCACCACGTTTACAGCTAATACTTCACCAACCAGACAACAAACTGCCAATTTTTTTATGGTTAACATCAATTCCTCAACTGCATTGTCAGGACCATTCCATGCATTCTGAATGACAGCAGAATGACAGAGCTTTAAGACTGATAAACTGTCCCTGCAAGCTTGAGCAACTTCCACAATCCATCACGGCTGTCAGTAGCATAGCAGGGGTTGGGTAAATAGTCAGAGGCTCTGATTAATTATAGGCTTAGCAAGAGGAGCTGTCACTCACCTCTACATGGGATTTATGCTATAAAACGCTCTGAACGAACATGAATGAGAACACAGCAGTCAGTGTCATCGTGACTCAGGCTCCAAACAGGCAAGTGAGCACACAGAGAGGACCCACTGGGCACAAACTAATCCACATGGTTTCAAATGTAATTTGTGGCGTGAAATCTGCGTGGAAAATCCATTGGGTTTGTAAAAACTCATCAACTGTTGTTTTGAGGGTAAAATTTCAACCACAGGATTATGTCATCATGGTAACCACATTTCAACACAGACAAACCATGTTGAATGTGTACCTTTAAAACAACGTCAGGTCTTCAACTTAACGTCCACAATCAGAAAAAGAAACAATAGGCTAGGCAGCACCTCCTACTGGAGAATGTATCTATCTATAGCTACCCTTTGGTCGCCTTGCATAGGTATGGCATTTATCACTGACTTTTACCAATGTGCTGTCTTGAGAACAAATGTTGAGATACTTCTACTTAAAAAACGATATAGATTCACAGTTCCTATCGAAGTCTTTCCCAAGGTAGGATAAACAGAGCAAATGAAATGGGACCATACTTTATCACTCATATCATCAATGATGCTATTTAGGCCAAAGTCAATAGCTATTTTATTCAATTCAACCCAGAATTCAACTAAACAAAAAAGTAGACAATACAATTGGGTTTCAAGCTCTGGTTGATTTCAAATGTAATGATATTTAGTGATCTTGAATTGTGTTTGGTTGTCAACATAAACAACGATCAACATTTGAAGGAGATGTATCTTTTGCTTAGGTAGTTCTTAGGTGTCACTGACTTAGGGTGCATTCGTAAATTGCCTCCAGTGTGTTAGGCTGTTTTCCTGTTGTCTAGAGAGTTAGTGACTGCAACTGTCCTGCTGGCAATCATTTAATCATATTTTTTTGCTGACGTTTACTGACACCGGTCATATTCAACGGGTGTTGCGAGTTCGTAAATTCATCAGTTATTCTGCGCTCTGGCGCACTCAGACGAGAGCACTCTGAAATCGGAGTCGAATTTACGAACCAGTGCACATGCGCAGATACTGTGTGTGACTGTGTGAGAGCCAAGTGTTGCATCTCGCTTATCTCAGCATCTCAATTTCGTTAAGTCTACCTTAAATAACTGATACTACATTTAGTCATTGATATGTTGTCTCAAAAATGTAATCAAATCCAAACTTTATTTAAACTGCAATAGGATGTAATTGTGTTATATTCTTTCATTTAGATTATTGGTTCGTATAGAGACAAGAATCCAACATATACATTTTTAATGTATAGACTAACTGGAATTAAAGTCAGAGGTCAGTGGCACAGATGGAACCATCCAAGCAGAAGATAAATCTCCTTCAAATGTTGATATTTGGTTGTTTTGACAACCAAATACAATTCAGTATCACTTTTGAAATACAATAAATAACCTATTAAGTTGTTGACAAATTAACAAATTATATGTTGGATTCACGTCTCCAACTAAACCAAAAATAAAAGTTCAAGATTGGGATTAAGCCAGTGGCTCAGATTGAACTATCAGGCAGTAAATATAGCTCCTTTAAATGTTGATATTTGGTTGCATTGTCAACCAAACACAATTCAATAAGGGGCGGCAGGTAGCCTAGTGGTTAGAGCGTTGGACTAATAACTGATAAGGTTGCAAGATCGAATCCCCGAGTGGACAAGGTAAAAATATGTTGTTCTGCCACTGAACAAGGAAGTTAACCCACTGTTCATAAGCAGTCATTGAAAATAAGAAATTGTTCTTAACTGACTTGCCAAGTTAATTAAAAAAATTAAAAAATATCACATTTAGAACACAGTAAATACCCTAAAGTTAAGGATATCTTACAAACTAATGTAATGTTCAACCTTAAAATGAGTAACACATTTTGAGGTTACTGTAACTACAGGTTGTGCTTTTAGATGGTTGGAAGCATAGTGAGAACACATCGGAAATGTGACTAACTTTTGGCTGTCTTTCTGAGTGGGTGACTGACTATAGGTCGTAATCTCAATGGTCAACGTCTCAACCAAATATTACCCAATTATCCACGTTGAAATGACGAGGTGTGCTCAGCGGAGAAATAGAGAGAAGCAAAAGAAGGAGACCATTTGGACTGATCCTCGGGCACAACTGTCTCTAGTCCTCCCTCTCCACGGAAGCAGAAGACGTGCAGTGCAAAGTGTCAAAATAGCACTGTGATATTTCAAAGTTAATGCAATCTCAATGATCAGCTTTGATGATTATAACATGAATGTCTCTCTACTGATATATTACACATGTTTATATACATCTCATGGAAACTCCAGTCAGCTATTAGTACTGTGTTTTGATTGGCAAAGTACTCGGCTCAAATGGGATTCCTCATCACACCACACAAAGCCCACAGCTACAAATACTGCATGTGTCTCAACATAGTGTACACGTTTCCTTTCATCTTGAAAGGAAGATCTAACATTTTCCAGACTGCACACAATGATCGAGGAATACGCCATCGTGTTAAGTGTGTTCCCCATGTTTGCCAAAGCACTGCAGACAACAGAGTGACAGCAGCCATAAAAATGTAATTCAGGGGTGTTTACCTTGTCTCCTGCAGTTATGGGTGGAGCTCTCTCTGGAAGTGGCTACTGTAGTGGAGTGGTGGAGTGTAATATGATCTGGGAATCACTGACCTAACTCAGCTGCTCTTTCCTAGTAGGGGGTTCCCTCCATTTTACTCCAAAATATACTAAGCTCAAACCTTTACTGAGGTCAAGCGTTTAGGGATCAGAAATGTTCAGAGTGACATTCACATACAAACATAGTATTCCCAATTGTAAAGGCTTCCCTAGTGTGTGTGTTTTGTTTTGCTTTACCATCTTTTTGGGGACATTTCCCTGGTCCCTACAAGGAAAAAGGCAATTTTAGGCTTACCGGTCAAGTTTAGGGTTAAAATTATGGTTAGGGGTTAGGTTTAGAAGTTAAGGTTAGGGGTCTGGGATTAAGGTTAGGGAAAATAGGATTTTGAATGGGAATCAATTGTTTGGTCCCCACAAGGATAGTAAAACAAACGTGTGTGAGCGTGTGTGTGCATGTGTCAAGGTTGTGCGCTACTGGTACGAAGTCAGGTGCAGGAGAGCAGTGAGTGGTGATCAAGCGCACTTTTATTTGGCAACAGCACAAAAGACAGACGCAACTGCGTCCAAAATCCTCCAGCCACAGGTAAAAGTCAATAAGCGCGAAAACACTCACAAATATACAAAACGGGTCAAAATACGATACCCGGGGGAAAAAACAGTCTAGCGCATCACATTAAACATGTAACAAAACAATTTCACACAAAGACATGGGGGGAAACAGAGGAATAAATACATGCAGTGTGATTAGGGAATGTAAACCAAGTGGGCAGGGAACAAGACAAAACAAATGGAACAATGAGAAAATGGAGCGGCGATGGCTAGAAAGCCGATGACGTCGACCGCCGAACGCCGCCCGAACAAGGAGAGGAGCCGACTCCGGCGGAAGTCGTGACAGCATGCGTGCGTGCGTAGGTGCGTGCGTGCGTGTGTGAATGAGTGTCTGCACGCGTGTCTATAGAGAGAAAATGCACCTCTTGGGCGCTTTGTATTCACAGCAGGTCACACTGACTCATATCTGTCAACAGAGTATCATATTATCCCTACAAAGAATTAGCTCTAAAGATAACCTTCACACCTTCTTGAATAGGAAGACCTGAGTTCAAATACTACTTGGAATCATTGAAATACTTTGAACATTTCCTCTAGCCTGCCTAGGGTCCCCGTTGGGAAACTTTTGCGACTATTCTAATGGTTCCATAGTGCCAGGCAAGCTCAATCAAGCCCTGCTAAAGTATTTGAAGTGATATCAAATAGTATTTGAACCCTGGTGTGGTCAGTGGTGAACGTTACCAGGAAGCAGCTGGACACATGCTCAGTGTTTTTACTTTCTCTGTACTTCCCCACCAACACCAATACTTCTAAAATAACCATATTCCTGTGCAAACACACTCCCCCTCCTAATGTTTCCTTCTTAACAAATCAACTGTACTGAAAGTGTTTCATTGAGACAGCTGCTCTGGGCATCAATGGGGAAAAACATAACACTCCACTTCCAGTCCCAAGAACAATGTGACTCAGTTGACCACCACAGATAGTGTCTCAAATGACACCCTATTCCATATATAGTGCACTACTTCCGACCAGGGCCCATAGGGCTCTGCTCAAAAGTCCTGTAGCACTCTATATAGGAATAAGATGCCATTTGGCACGCACATTAGCCTCCTGAGGCAAAATCAAGACCACCTAGCTGCAATGCAACCCCAGTGGATTCCAGCTAGCTTCAACATGTCTGAGAGAAAGCAAACTGAGACGCCTCAGCACTGTACGCTGGCAGGGGCCTTGCAGGTCATCTCCATGCACATATTGTAAAGCCAGCAGACATCTGCCTCAGTTCTGATCCTTATCTGTGCAGTAATGATTTGGTCAGAGGCCCTAGATGGAAGCTTTGCTTCGCTCCACAAGTAAAAGCTCTTTAAAGATTGACTTCTTTGTTATGGGGAGTGCAGCAGAATCACAGGAGTGGGGAGTATTGGGGCTTCATGGCTGGTGTTTCATTACATGTGTTTCTTCAATAGCTTGGCCTGGCGCTTGAAAACAGCTTTCCAGCTGAAGTAACCTGGCATTAACAAGTCGTTTGTCTGTGATGAGCTCCATATGCAAAAAACGCAGAGCTTCCCATTGGAGAAATAAAATCCGATGTATTTTCTGTCACGCCTCACATACTGTAAAGCAGCGCAAATATCGAGCGCCTGAAGGAAAACAAATAGCATGTCCTGGTATGAGGCTGTGTTTGTTTCTGCTGCTTTCATTGGAATCGCACGAGAAAAAATACACCCCAGAAGGTTAGATTTAGCCCTGCATGCTGTGCTGCTAAAGATCTCGTTTTTTCCCCCACTATTTATTTGTCTTTTACGGAGCGTCGCAGAAACACTTTGTCTTATCTTCAGGAAGGGATCCAGCTTGAAACAGGAACCTGTAAAAAAAAATTTTTAAATTAAAGATTCTCCACCACTCCAGTACAACGGTCCAAAATAATCTCTACAGTCATAATGAGTGAATGTGCCGTGCTCACGTTGCAACGGTGCTGCTTGAGCTGAAGTTCAGGGTGGAAGTTGACAAGAGCCCGTGGGCTTTTGTTACTCCTACAGAGCTTTCGTACAGAGCTGAGGAGACAAACACAAGCGTGTCTTACTGTAACTGCTAAACAAAGCCATTTCCATCTCCAACAACCCCGCCCTGTTTTCACAGTTGACAGTCGAGTTCTGGGCCAGTGGCGCTTCGCTGAGGAAATGACAGGGAAGACGTTTGGGTACACATCCGTCTACCCTCTTTCAAAATGCCATGGTCGAAAACTAGGCAAACAAGATTTCCACTAAAAGGAAATCTGGGAGGAGGAGGGAGGAGCACAGAACTTGTGGATTTGTGAGAGTATACTGATATGAAGATGAGTTTAAACCTTGCTGGAGTGGAACCTTGGTAAATAGTACCAGAATATAGGCATACATAAGTACAGCGAATACTCTCAACTGCCAACAAGCACTATCCCACTTCTGACACCAGTGTAATGAACTGAGGGAGTAGCATGAGGTCCCTTGTGGGCCACAAATGTACATCTCCCGACCCAAAGACGCCCTAACCACAATCCCAATAAGGATATCCCAGTTGGGAGAGATTGTTAGGTGAATATGACTGTACTGTGGTAGTGAAAGGTATATTACTGTACTGTAGTATATGTGGTAGTGAAAGGTATATTACTGTACTGTAGTGTATGTGGTAGTGAAAGGGGAAGAGGGGATAGAGTCATCATGGCAGTGGGATGACCCAGAGTTCATTGCGAGACCCCTACTGCTCACCCTTTCATCATGCAGCACAGTTGTTGGTTTAGCTCAGACCCCTCACAGCAGGCGTTGGCAGAGAGGAGAGACTCTCCGAGTGCGTAGCAAAAGAGGATTTTGTTATAGGAAAGAGAGAGAGGCCTGCCTGTGCAGCACTGAGCATCAAAATATACCCTGCTGCCAACCATTCCAGCTCATGCATTACTCCAAACTCTCTCTCCACCTGCAGAGCAACTGTAACTGCCAAGACCAGAAAGAACAAAGTGTTCTGTATCAAATATCCAAAAAGGTAATGTTGAGAGGAACATGGTACGCTCAATTAAGTAAACGACATCAATTGAGTTACATCAAAATCCATATGAAATGTAATTACAGCATTTATCTTTTAGCAGTATCAATAGACCTACACAGATAACACAGACGTAAGCCAACAATGTAATTACATGCTTGAAATCAAGATAAATGCAGCGGCCTCTCCATGGGTGGTCTATTGATGGCAGCTTGAAGCTGAGGCCCTACAGGCAATTAGCATGAGTAGCAGACTGAACATCTCTGCTGTACACATTACTCACAGCTGGCCTCAAGACGTCTCTCAAGCTTCATTCTTAGTTAGGCGCTTCTCAAAAAAGCTAAACAGTGCGAGGAGATCTCTGTGCTGGTGAGCCCTGCTGTGGATTACACTGTTACATTACACCTGGGATCAAATAACATGTGTTTTCCTTTTGAGAGTGTTTGATTGAGCCTTCCAGGAGGGTCTAGATGGGTGGGGTTTTACGCTTCTGGGACTATTTCATTGGTTCCATTGCGTCAGGCAAGCTCAATCAAGTGCAGTTAAGATATTTGGAAGAAAACAAGTAGTATTTGAACCCAGGTCTGAGTAGATATCCACCTGCTCTTAGCAAATTATTTTGAACGGCGAGCCAGAACGGAAGCATTACTCCCACAGTAGCTACTGTGTTTGTTTGAAGAGTTGTTGCTTAATCAGTCAACTAGGGTTCATTTCTTGCTGTCTTATCCTCCTCATTCCATATTGAACACTAAGCTGCATTAAAATAGGATTTATTATTATTATTATTTATTAGGATACATTAATGGGAAATTAGCACATTTATGCCAAATGGAGATCAATTTAAATGTTGTTCGTGATCGGTGTTGTCACGTGTGCTCCTTCTCCGGCCTCTAGGTCACCAGACTGCTTGTTATGGCGTACAACTGTCACCATCGTTACGCTCACCTGCACGTCATCAGACTCACCTGGCAAAGCACCCCCACAACATGATGCTGCCACCCCCGTGCATCACGGTTGGGATGGTGTTCTTCGGGCTTGCAAGGCTCCCCCTTTTTCCTCCAAACATAACGATGGTCATTATGGCCAAACAGTTCTATTTTTGTTTCATCAGACCAAAGGACATTTCTACAAAAAGTCAGAAAAGTACAATCCCAATCCGTAGTCTGGCTTTTTTATGGTGGTTTTAGAGCAGTGGAGCAATGGAGTGGAGCAGTGGAGCAATTTTACTGTGGATATAGATACTTTTGTACCCGTTTCCTCCAGCATCATCACAAGGTCCTTTGCTGTTGTTCTGGGATTGATTTGCACTTTTCGCACCAAAGAATGCGTCTCCTTCCTGAGCGACATGACGGCTGCGTGGTTCCATGGTGTTTATACTTGCATAGTATTGTTTGTACAGATGAACGTGGTACCTTCAGGCATTTGGAAATTGCTCCCAAGGATGAACCAGACTTGTTGAGGTCTACAATTTTCTTATTAGGTCTTGGCTGAGATCTTTTGATTTTCCCATGATGTCAAGCAAAGAGGCACTGAGTTTGAAGGTAAGCCTTGATATACATCCACAGGTATACCTCCAATTGACTCAAATGTTGTCAATTAGAATATCAGAAGCTTCTAAAGCCATGACATCATTTTCTGGAACAGGCACAGTCAACTTAGTGTATGTAAACTTCTGACCCACTGGAATTGTGATGCAATGAATTATAAGTTAAATAATCTGTCTGTAAACAATTGTTGTGTATTATGTACCGTTTATTTGATTAAAACACTCACTCCCTGAACTTGCTTCCCGACTCTCAGCGCACATCATTACAGGTGTATTTATCGTAAGAATTTCAAAACTGAAATTTCACAGAGGGGGCACAAACGTAGGCCTACACCACAGCAGATTTTTAGTGCTTTCAAGGCCTAACTGTGAGTTGTATAGTATAACTATTTAGGAAGAAAACAATGTCAAATGCACATCAAATCAACAGCCTGCTGTTTTGAATTCCGTCTTCTGTCATGTGAGCTGTTGTGTCCTCACCTTTGGTCTGATCAACAACAGTTCACCTGACAGAAGACTGAATCCAAACAGTAGGCTGTTGATTTGATGTACATTTGACATTTACTGTAAATCTTCACAGCATTTGTCAATAACATTTTTACATTTACATGACATTTGAGTCATTTAGCAGATGTTCTTATCCGGAGCAACTTACAAGTTAGTTCATTCATCTTCAAAATGAAATCTGAAGATACACTAGATACATTCAGTAGAATAATCCAAATATGAATTGACACGTTGGAGCGGGTACAAGACAAGATAAGAGAAAACAATTACACGGGTGAGTGAGAGGTTTAACTGGTGTCTAACTGGCCGCAGTTTTATGACTCAAGGAAAGAGCCTTCAACTGTAAGGTTCTTTTATTTGTAGCTCTTCTGGCTTTGCCGTTGAGGAACTGAAGCAAGGACACTTGTCGTTTTTTGTTTGGGAACAACCCTGCGTCCCCACCATCACACAATTACTGTTGTTTGCTGACGCAATGCAAAAACGCTCCATTATAAATCACAATCTGGGTCAGGTGAGCATCATTTGAAAGCGTATTCTATTGCCAACATGGTTAGCTAAGTTATGAAATACGACCTTACAGTGTTAGGCTTTCACAAGGCACATAGACGGTAATTTTGGTGCTGCATAGAATGGAGTCATGAGTGTATTCAAGTGCGTGTTCCACGGAATCATTTTCTTCACAATAAGACAAACAGGCTCATTCTGTTCAGGCCAACCCAGGGTATATTGCATGTTATTATTGTACCTGTGGATCAAACATATCGATCATAAATGTTGATACTGTAAATGATACAAGTTTTAAAATATGGAAATGTGAAGCGCACATTTGGACTCGTGTGTGGTTTGCTTGTACGGCATCGAAGCCGTATAGATTTTCAATCCTCAACGTCTTTCATAACCCATTGACACTCTCAATTTACAGCCTTTCCCTCGCTCAAACAACAACAAATGAGCAAAAGTAGCCCACTTAGCGGGAGGGATGGAGGCATCTTCTTGTCACACTCGGCGCTCAAGTGTATAACGGCTGTCAGTCAAACCCATACAGCACTTTGAAGTGGAGACCCCGAACTCTGACGTTATGTATGGCATGTTACTGTACAGCCACTGCATTTCAATTTAAGAGGTTATCAATGACAAAATCTGCCATTTTCAACCCCTATACAGGATGACAGGGGCTACCAGCAGGCGACAGGTTCCAGTTTGTTACATACTCAGAAGGGACATGATAAGGGGCTCACTGGATAGGCTACCTGATTAGACAGAGTTGGCGGGCCATGCTAATAGTAAGTCCATGCTCATTGGAGGGCCACCGTCATCTCTGGGACATACTGATGATTGGGAGTCACAGAGGATTGTGCACGGTCAGGTGTAGCAGTCAGTCATACACAGCTCGCACCGAGCCAGTTGGCAAGCCGCCCTGAAAGCTCACAGAAAGCCACAGCAGATACCTGCAATTTGTCATCGCTATAAAATAACATTCACAGTCCAAAGTTTTTGTTCTTAGGGGGATGATATTTAACGCCATATCGATGTCTTTACAAAGCTTTTTATTATCAGGCCTTTTTTCCCCTCATATTTTTTACACCAGTTGGCAAGACACTAACATTTTAAGGAGACCTGTAATCTATCTTGACTACATTACTTTCATACCGCTTTGCATAGAGGGGGAAAAGGGGCCAGAGAGAGCGAGAGAGAAAGAGGATAAATGACTTGCTGTTACACTTTCTCCCAGTGTCGTTTACTTTACAGCCTCGCCAAGCGGCAAACAAATTGGCTTTGCTGTTATCACTCAGACAGGTGTCTGAATGGTGAGGAAGGCCAATCATGCATTGAAGTGTCTGCCAGAAGACATCCCACTGTATCTTGTAATTGCTTCAGATGTATTCAAGTGTATTCAATACCTCCGTCATATCTTTGGGTGGTTTAGAATAAGACACACTACTACACCACCTCAATGAAAACAAGGTCCTCCTGCCTGGGTTCATAAGTCATATACAGTTACAGTGCCAGTCGACATGACATAACCAGTCTATCCTGAGAAGCTGGTTTGATACGCTCTAACAATTCTCTAAACTCTTCCAAAACTCTGGTACTATTGTTTATGTCTCTCCACTATCGCCTCATAAGCCGCGGGTATGTGTTGGACTGTTGGGAGTGTAAAGAACTGCTGCGAAGTGAACAACTAATCTCTTGTTGTGTGTCAGAATGCATTCAGGTATGACACATTCACAGCCAGAATTCCGGCTGGATTTCAACCCTCGTCTGTGCACAAGTGACACATCTCTGAGTTTACTCAGCTAATCATCAGATTTAGAGTCATCTGTCTATTTCGCACATCACAAGTGCTCTGCTGCCTTAAACATTCCCCAGTTAGTACAACATTTGAAAGAACAGAGCCACACAGATCATCTCAATGGAAACCATTTTAGTGCTGGGCAAACAAATGTCTCACGCTCGTCAACACATGCAGCGACTAGTCAGAACTTTTGTTCTGGCCCATTGAGAATGTTAACAATAAGAAACATATTTAACTTAAATTCACAGCACAGAACCACACACTAGGGATTCTCTCAAGGTAAAGAGTGTGATATATCGGAATGACTGATCCAATTTCTGGCCTGATCTTGGCTGGATTGAAAGGATATCAAATGGTTTATAGACATGGCAGATTCATTTTAACACCTGTTTCAATATACATTACACTATATAAATGTCATTCTTTTTCGTACACCATGTCTAACCTCATCTGTATCATTGTGTGAAATATAATCCACGGGTGAACATTAAACAACGCATACTATACATTATAATATAGTTCGCTGAGTTGAGTTCGCTACATCATGTCATTGGGGTTGAATCCTTGGGACTTCAGCCTTGCCAGGATAACATCATTGTTGCAGGGTTCTGATTAGCAGGGCCCTCTATAGAGCTGACTGACTGACTGACTGGTTGACTGGCTGTCTTGACTTGGGGTTTCCCTGGTCCCATCTGCAGCTGGAATAGAGACAGGGGAGGAGAGGGGGGGGTGAAGAAGATGGGGCAAGAGAGATGGAGAGAGGGAGAGAGACAAATGGAGCCAAAAGCAACAAAACCAGAGCCAGCTATTTGCTTTGCTGTTACCAAGGGAGCCTTAATAAACACATCTAGGCCCTTGATGTCGCCTCCGGGGTGGCTGGATTGACCTTGAGTATCACTGAGAATGACTTGGTGTCAGCTACGGTCAGGGAGAGCGGTCTGATCTCATCACCGGGTCTGGCATGGTTTGGAGGTTCCTGTGAAAATAGGCCTGAGGTTTTCAATTCAAAAAGCAGCACACATCAAGCCTAGATAATAAAGGTACAGTAATAATCGCTGCTTCTAACAATCACCTGTCCTTCCTGAACAGATGTGTGTCCACAAGAAGATAAATCATAATCCCATAGTAAATGCAGTAGAGTCAATCAACAAAGGAAAAATCTGCCCTTCCTTGCTGATGATATTAAGTTATTTTGTGATAGTAGTTCAGCGAGCTTTATTTTCCAGGCAGATAATCAGAGGAAACAATTACAGGACTATTTCATTTCAAAGTTTTCAAACAAACACTTCCTTGATTCATTGTTTCTCACACTGCAGCCATTTTGCTCTCTAACTACAATACTCATATGACACCATACATAAAGTGACAGGTATCATTTTGACCAACATCATTTGAACCCACTGGAATGAAAATCATGGCCTGGATCTAGACATGTGCACATTCAATGTGTTTACCAAGGAATACATGCAAAACCTTTCATTCTGTTCAATTTCATTTGACATTTAATGTGGATGCATTATATCACCCCCCACCTCCCCCGTTTTTCCTACAGCCACCACCACAGCTGTCCAAGTTACTGCTGGGGGTCAAAGTGGACATTCTAAGTCTACCACCTTACCCTGCTGAGACTGACACCTGTTGGCCCCTCTTCATAAAGGCAACAGACAATTCAATAAGGCAGGCTTAGAGCACCGGGTCTGATGGGCGCAGGAACCGCCTCAACACCTCCTCCCCTCCTCTACGTGTCCCCTTCTCTCCTCTCCTCCTTGCAGAAAGGGCGGGAGTGCTCCTCCCAGCCACCAGACTCCCATAATCCTCTCTCAGGTACTGTGTGTTTGGACAGCTTGGAGGGCACGGGAGTCAGGACAAAGGGAGGCTCTAAAGAACCGATCCCACAGGGAGCAGCTAGTTTCGGGGTAGGCATACCCCACTGAAGGGCAAAACATTTTAGTGCCCCTACTCTTGGCAGTGGATCATTTATTTTGCAGTGTCAAAGTTCCTTTCTTCAGTTCTACACATTTTGCCATGGGGTGAAGAGAAAGTGTTGCAGTTTTAAAGCACATTTTCTGCAATTCCTTACATTTTGCCATGATGCAAAGAAAATGTAGCAGTTTTAAATCTAATTTCCTGCAATTCTATACAGTTTGCCATGACTTATGCCATGCTCATATGATATGTGTATGAGAGTGACTAACAAAATCAATGTGGGCCCCCTGGGGGTCAGGGCCCCGGAGAACATGCCCTGCGTGCCTGGTCTGTAATTTAGTGATGATTAGGCCTACTACAAGGGTTAGACAGCTGGCTAGGCTAACTCACCTCGCAACAGAACAATAAATATAATGCACTACCAAATTTCAAAATGGCACCTTGTGTATTCTACTTTTCTAACTCTCAACAGTAGAGTTAGAAAACACGGTGTGTAGTCACCTATAGGAAGAGGCGGCTCTGGGTATAGGGAGCACAGCACAAGCCCAGGAAACTGAAGGCACACAATGGATGCCTCTTCAGCATAAATAGACGGCGATCAAATGAATCTAGCAGCAGCAGCTCAAGTACATTGCAGTGCATGGCTGTGTCCCAAATGGCACCCTCTTCCCTATCTAGTGCACTACTTTTGACCAGGGTCCAATAGGGCTCTGGTCAAAAGTGGTGCACCATATAAGGAATAGGGTGCCATTTGGGATTCAGCTCATGTCTCTGCTGGGGCTTGTTGGTGAATGGAAACCGTTATGGGGCATTGGCAGTATATGTAACCTGTCAATCTGTCTCGACAGCATCAAGAAAGATGACGTGACTAACCTATATCCTGGCCTTGATTTCAGGATAAAAACAAGTGTAAACCATGGATGTGTCACTAGTTGAACATCGCATTGTCAATGGAAACATCTGCCTGGGTATTATGATAGTTTACAAGGGACTTTGAGCTCATGCCTGGTTACTTTGTAGCACTGTCTTTATTTTTAGACTGATGCGCATTCACCTGTCAAATTATAATTGGAAAATACAGATGTCTTCTTGACAACTTCACACTATAGACTTAGTGTAATATTGGAATAGCTGCCTGTGACACTGACAATGTGCGAGTCACTCTTCTGATCCTCTGTTTAACTCAACCAAATCTCCACCGCACAAAGACAGCAATGAATGAAAGCTTTAGTCTGGGACTGGGAGGTCTACCACCTATTGTGTGTATGTGTGTGAGATGTAACCTAAGATCTCTCTCCCTCCCCCCTCCTATACCTTGTAATTAAGTAGAATTGTTAATGGGCTTGAGAAGAATTTGCTTGTAACGTGATCCTGCAATTAGGGATTGTCTTTGCATTAATGTTGGGGGTTGGCTCCCGACTCCACTCCCAGAGTTGGAGGGGAAAGAAGGACGCCTTTGAGAAGTTACCAGGGCTGGTCAGGCACCTGAAAGACACAGTGCTCTGAAACACACCACAGTGTGGCTTTCCCTTTCCCTCCAGGAGAGCAGGGGGTCGGCGTCAACGGACACCCGACCCCTCCCGACTAATCCTACCCAGCATCCTTTGGGGCCTCACAGGACACGTTCCCCCTTGACTGAAAACTGTTGGAACTGGGACTGACAAACTGAAGCCAGTTCAGTAGGGCCAACAGGACCACCAGTCTTAATGGCAACCAGTATTCCCTTAGCCTGGTCCCAGATGTGTTTTGACAAGACAGCACAAACAGATCTGTTACCAGGCTAGTATTCTAATAAAGAGGTTAGACTACACATGATTCATTCTTCCTCCTCCTTCTCCCAGGTGATGTGGTTGACATACCTGACACAGACACGCCCACAGTAGGTGGTATAACATCTCTGTGGGATTTCTCCAGGAAACCAGTTTTTAATTGACTCTTCCTTTTATTGAAATTCTGCATGTTTGAGCAAGCATTGACAAGCGCTCTCTCTTTTCATTAACTGAGGGGAAAACAGGGAGGTGATTTTAGTACACAAAGAGAACATGCTGTAAAGTTACTTACTAAATGATCAAGCATAGATATCTCCCCCAGGCATGTCAGCAGCACAGCCTGGAAAAGAGACTTCATTAATTGTGTCAAGAGATTAATACTGCTTTTAATAATATTTGCATAAAAACCTTGGCAATCATCATAGTCCTGTTTATGTAGCACACTGACTTCAGATCTTGATTGGATGAAGTAACTGACAATGGCTCATTTCGTAGTGAAAACCTAGAGGACTCGCAGGGTATTAGCAAACTATCCTCTAAACGCTGGATAAATGATGTGCTACAGGCGCGGCGTAAATCACTCTCTCTAAACCAGGCAGGCCTAACACACACACGCATGAACCTACAAACAGCGACAACGTGCAGGCTCACTAATGTCACTTCAAATGATCACTAATTTATTGTGAGGCCTAGTGCGGTTGACAGGCCGGGGTCGAGTGCTCAATATTGCAGCCAGGGAGAGAGGCCTACTCATGAATCACTGCACACACACACACACACACACACACACACACACACACACACACACACACACACACACACACACACACACACACACAGAACTAGGAGCATATATCAAACTCTCCCTGACCCACCACACACTGGGAGCAGAGCAGTGGACATTAGAGCCCCAATACATTCACTGATCAACGTCGAACCCCTCAAAACTCACACACTCCCCTCTCTCACATGAAATCTCACAGTAGGCTCAGTATGGAGTGAACTGCACACTTTAAACTCTCTTATTCAGTTTTTCTCTTAGTCCTGGTTTCGTAGCTCTGTACAGCAGCATTTAACCTCAAAGGCTTTCCTCCAATCACTAAGACCTTTATTGATGCTTGTTTATTTATTTTTTGCTCGTTTCAGTCAGTGTGCTTCAGAACACTTGTATGAGATCAATGAGGCCAGGTTGTATCATTATGAGTTCATATCTCACGGAGACCAGCGTGTTTACAGAGAGGCAAATGAAGTCCTAATGAAGTCATCACACTAAGGGGGCGTCCCAAATGGCACCCTATTCCCTTTACAGTGCACTACTTTTGTGCATTATATAGGGAATAGTGTCCCATTTGGGGCACTGCATAAGGGATCATAGGACAGGCCCAGGGCCTGCATATGTGTTCCATGCCAAACTTCCAGTCAGAGACAAATGAAACAACCAGAACCTCACTAATGATACTTTTTGGGAAAGTAAATAGATGTATTCAACATCTATATTTCTTAATCACAACGGTTTCCTGTGGAATTCTCTGCTGACAAAACACTATAAAACCATAAATCAGCAACAGGGGAGAGAAGGAGAGAGAGTTATTAGTAGTCATGGAAACATATTTTCCTGATTTCATCATCTTCAATGGGTTTTCACACTTTTAGTTAGTGTATCTGTGTATTCCTGAATATATATATATGTGTGTGTGTGTGTGTGTGTGTGTGTGTGTGTGTGTGTGTGTGTGTGTGTGTGTGTGTGTGTGTGTGTGTGTGTGTGTGTGTGTGTGTGTGTGTCTGAGACACTCTCCTAATCCCCTGACTATGTGGCACTGTCTACATGGTGGCTGCAAGGCGTGTTTATTGCCGTGTCAGCTGTGCCAGGGCAGGGAGGCACACACAGAGGATCTGCCCTCATAAAGACCACTAAACCCATGGAGATATGACTAAACCCACCTCATATCGCAATGGGCTGCTGGGAAACGGCTGCAGCTGCCCATGCCGCCAAGAAGATTAATCTACACTCTATACAAAAATATAAAACGCAACATACAACAATTTCAAAGGTTTTACTAGGTTACAGTTCATAAAAGGAAATCAGTCAATTTAAATAAATAAACTTGGCCCTAATCTATGGATTTCACATGACTGGGAATACAGATATGCATTTTTTGGTCACACATACCTTTCAAAAGAAAGTAGGTGCGTGGATCAGAATACTAGTCAGTTGTGAAGCCATTGGACGTACTGCTAAATTCCTTAAAACGACATTGGAGGTGGCTTATGGTTGAGAAATGAACATTCAATTCTCAACAGCTCTGTTGGACATTCATGCAGTCAGCATGCCAATTGCACGCTCCCTCAAAACTTGAGACATTTGTGGCATTGTGTTGTGTGACAAAATTGCAAATTTTAGAGTGGCCTTTTAATTGTCCCCAGCACAAGGTGCACCTGTGTAATGATCATGCTGTTTAATCAGCTTCTTGATATGCCACATCTGTTAGGTGGATGGGATTATCTTGGCAAAGGAGAAATGCTCACTAACAGGGATGTAAACATTTGTTCACTACATTTTAGAGAAATAAGCTTTTTGTGTGTATGGAACATTTCTGGGATCTTTTATTTGAGCTCATGAAACATGGAAACAACACTTTACACGTTGCGATTATATTTTTGTTCAATGTAGACGTGTGTGTCTGTGTACGTGTTTGGATGTTACACTTTCTTACCGGGCACATCCATGCGTCCGCGCACACAATCTTGCGCATGTTGATGTTGTCTATCCACACCAGAAGCGAGTTGCAGTTGGGATGAATTTATTGAATAACAGTGTGTCAATTTATTTTGCAACGCTCTCGCACGCAATGCGGGCGGTGTGGTTTGCAAGTTAGTGTGTGTGCGGCGAGAGGGGGGCACACCTGTAGTTTGTATGTTCCCTCATTCCCCCTTGTCGTTACAAGGCAGAGTGGTCTTAATGAGTCTCTCATTCAAAACTTGTTCAAAGGGCCCCATCTGGATCCTCTCTCTCGCGTTCTCTCTCCATCTCTTTCCCCTTTCTCTCTCCTCTGTCATTCTCTCTTTTTGTCTCACTCTCTCCCATCGAGCAGAGGTCTTGACTTTCTCAGTCAAAGGGTAGGATAAAGCCAGGATTCGAGACAGGCCACACCAGTTTGTCTCTGTATTAAACATGCTCCTCAATCTGTCCCTGGCTCAGCATTGATGAGCTCATCCCTCCTTACTCCTTGACAACTGGCCCTGTCGCAGGTGAACACACACACCAACCCACAACACATATAGCCAGGTAAGATCAGTGTCTTATTGTGGCTTTCTGCCTCTTTTGTGTGAAAGGGCTGACGTTTATTAGCACAGATCTGACGGTATTGTTGCCTTGTCACGGGCATGTCTTAATAGAAGGCAGCTCATGTCAAACCCAAAGCCTGCCGCACTTGAAGCAGCACAGAGAACATGTCTTAACCCACATTGAGAAAGAGAGAGAGAGAGAGAGAGAGAGAGAGAGAGAGAGAGAGAGGCTTTTGGGAGACAGGGTTTAGCTGCTATAGAGGACTTGCTGTGTTGGGTCTATCCGTGGGTGTGATTTCCTGGAGAGATAGTGCTTATTAGTGCCACATAGATCTTTGCTCTCCCACTGGGGGCCTCTTGCCATATTTCACAGCCACACTGGAGCTGCGGGCCAGGGCTGATGTACTGTACCCAGAGGTGCCTCTCAGCCTCCCACCGCAAAATTACTACAATCAGCAGCACACACAGACACATACCACCTCCCAGAGAGAGAGAGAGAGGAGAGGGGGAGGGGGTAGTGAGAGAGAGAGAGAGAGAAAGGTAGAGAGATGGGGGGGTTGGGGAGAAAGAGAACGGGAGAGAGAAGGGGGTAGTGAGAGAGAGAACGGGAGAGAGGGGGATTAGTGAGAAAGAACGGGAGAGAGAAGGGGGTAGTGAGAGAGAGAACGGGAGAGAGGGGGATTAGTGAGAAAGAGAACGGGAGAGAGGGGATTAGTGAGAAAGAGAATGGGAGAGAGGGGGATTAGTGAGAAAGAGAACGGGAGAGAGGGGGATTAGTGAGAAAGAGAATGGGAGAGAGGGGGTTAGTGAGAAAGAGAACGGGAAAGAGGGGGTTAGTGAGAAAGAGAACGGGAGAGAGGCGGGTTAGTGAGAAAGAGAACGGGAGAGATGGGGATTAGTGAGAAAGAGAATGGGAGAGAGGGGGATTAGTGAGAAAGAGAATGGGAGAGAGGGGGATTATTGAGAGAGAGAACGGGAGAGAGGGGGATTAGTGAGAAAGAGAACGGGAGAGAGAAGGGGTAGTGAGAGAGAGAACGGGAGAGAGGGGGATTAGTGAGAGAGAGAACGGGAGAGAGGGGGGTTATTGAGAGAGAGAACGGGAGAGAGGGGGATTAGTGAGAAAGAGAACGGGAGAGAGAAGGGGGTAGTGAGAGAGAGAACGGGAGAGAGGGGGATTAGTGAGAAAGAGAACGGGAGAGAGGGGGTTAGTGAGAAAGAGAACGGGAGAGAGGGGGATTAGTGAGAAAGAGAACGGGAGAGAGGGGGATTAGTGAGAAAGAGAACGGGAGAGAGGGGGTTAGTGAGAAAGAGAATGGGAGAGAGGGGGATTAGGGAGAAAGAGAACGGGAGAGAGAGGGATTAGTGAGAAAGAGAATGGGAGAGAGGGGGTTAGTGAGAAAGAGAACGGGAGAGAGAGGGGGTAGTGAGAGAGAGAAAGAGAGAGAGAGGGGGTAGTGAGAGAGAGAAAAGAGAGAGAGAGGGGGTTAGGGAGAAAGAGAACGGGAAAGAGGGGGATTAGTGAGAAAGAGAACGGGAGAGAGAAGGGGGTAGTGAGAGAGAGAACGGGAGAGAGGGGGATTAGTGAGAAAGAGAACGGGAGAGAGGGGGATTAGTGAGAAAGAGAACGGGAGAGAGGGGGGTTAGTAAGAAAGAGAACGGGAGAGAGAGGGGGGTAGTGAGAGAGAGAAAGTGAGAGAGAGGGGGGTTAGGGAGAAAAAGAACGGGAAAGAGGGGGATTAGTGAGAAAGAGAATGGGAGAGAGGGGGGGGTAGTGAGAGAGAGAACGGGAGAGAGAGGGGGGTTAGGGAGAAACAAAACCTAGGAGGCTCATGGTTATCACCCCTTTCCGTAGACTTACACAGTAATTATGAAAACTTCCGGAGGACGTCCTCAACCCCTTCAGAGCTCTTGCAGCATGAACTGACATGTTATCCACCCAATCAAAGGATCTGGTAATGAATCTTGTAGTGAAAGCATAAGCTACAGCTAGCTAGCACTGCAGTGCAGTGCATAAAATGTGGTGAGTAGTTAAGTCAAAGCGAGAAAGACAATAGTTGAAACGTTTTAAATTAATTTAAAAATGCAGAAGCGAGAGAGAGAGAGTTAGCTATATTTCCTTGCATTGTTTTTCACTTTCACTTACTTAGTTAGCGAATGGAGCTAGCTAGTTTAGCATACTCAAACACCCAGCTCAAACATAGAGGGATGCTATGTTAGCTAGCAGGCTATGGCTATGCAACACTGGAACTCTTCCAAGTCAAAGTAAAAAGTAAGGGGTTAGGGAGAAAGAGAACGGGAAAGAGGGGGATTAGTGAGAAAGAGAATGGGAGAGAGAAGGGGGTAGTGAGAGAGAGAACGGGAGAGAGGGGGATTAGTGAAAAAGAGAACGGGAGAGAGGGGGTTAGGGAGAAAGAGAACGGGAGAGAGGGGGATTAGTGAGAAAGAGAATGGGGAGAGAGAGGGGTGTAGAGAGAGAGAAAGGGAGAGAGAGGGGGATAGGGAGAAAGAGAACGGGAAACAGGGGGATTAGTGAGAAGGGGGTAGTGAGAGAGAGAAAGGGAGAGAGATGGGGGGTGGAGAGAGAGTGAAAGAGAGGGGGAGGTAGTGAGAGAGAGAAATGGAGAGAGAGGGAGGGATAGTGAGGAGGGAGAAAGGGAGAGAGGAGGGGTGGAGAGAGAGAGTGACAGAGAGATAAAGAGAGAGATAAATAGTTTCTGCTGTAGCCGGGTAGCTGGGCCTGTCAGTTTATAGGAGTGCATATTGGTCATAACCTTAATGATGGGTCCAGGATGCCCAAGCTATTTGTAACGGGGAGCGTTTACTGAGTGTGAGTGACAGAAAACCACTACACAATGTCTGGAATAAGCCTATAATCTGGAGTCTCAAATTCAACATGGTTCTAAATGCCCAGGCAGCCTTCAATGGCCTCTTTGTTGGGGCTGGAGGTAAAGACACTAATTTGCATGTCATGATAAATGTTGTTTACACTGGGTGTACAGCGACTGAAGTGGCAAGTAAGCGCAGAGGAAATGATAGATACACATTGAGCCGCTGTAAATGTTAGCCAGACTCGTATATGTACACTTACACGCCCCATACATACACAGACGGACAAATGCAGACACCCATACGCACACAAAGACATCGATGCAGACAAATATGCAGAGCAGCAGACACACATACATGCACGTACACACAGACACACACACGCACACACAGTATCCATTTTATTATTCTCCTCATGATTAATAACCACTTGTTTTTCATTTCATTGTCCGTGGCCACCATTAATTATCCCAGCCTTTCATATCGTCAGCCCATTTTGCCACTCCGTCAGCGTTCGCCTTACACACAGTTTATTTTCCAACTATAGATACACGTAATAGTTATACAGAGACTCTCTAGTCCACTGAGTGGTTCTCTATGGGTCAGGCTGAGCTAGGTCTGACCTGTTCCACTCTCTCACTCTCTGCTGCATGAGAAATGATGCCTCCTCTAACCAGGCAGGCTGCAGGGAGTTACCCAGCCCTGGCTCACCCTGTCCCAGACCCATTTCAAGGAGCTCTGGGTGATTTTTCTTTCTCCTGAGGAGGAGGGCGGCGAGGGGGTGAAGGGGGTGAGAAACGATTTAAGGCAGAAAACAGGCTGTGGGTCACTGGCATCGCACAGTGGCTCAGTCACTCAGCTCAGGGATGAAGGAGGGGTGGGGGGGGGGGGGGGGACTGGGTCACCCTCTCCTACTCTTCCTGGACCATGGCCCCCCTGGGGTTGCCAGCTCAAACAAAGCCCCTCAATTCAAAGCGTGGCAGGGCAGTGTGTGTTTGTTTTATAGTGCCAGGTAATGTCATTTAGGAAGCATGCAGCGTTTACAATGCATACCATAGCGGGCCGTGGCCCCTGCATGCCACCGTTTCCCAGAAGGCATTGTGGGGGGCTTTGATGTGCCCTAGCGGCTCTTCTCTGTCATAGTCGCCACTGAACCGTGGTGTGAATGAGACACTTACACAACGTGACGCTCCCGTCTCGATCCGTCACTCCGAAGCAGAGTCGTGTTAGAGCATCCCTGTGTGGTAGCAGGAATAATATTGGCCTTTCCTGTTTCCCACAGAGTGTAACTGTCTGGCTGAGATGGTGTGGGGGCCTGCCGGGCGCTTGCTTTCTCATGCTCTGCCAGCCGACCCGGCTACTGCGGAACTACCGATAAATCTGCTTCAGGGTAAACACACCAACCGACTGACCGTACAAACCAACGAGCCCCCCAAAAACCTTGCTCCGCTCAGGAGTCTGCCCCTTACATCAGTGGAGGCTCCTCAGAGGAGGAAAGGGAGGACCATCCCCCTCTGTGAAAAGTCATAATAATAACAATTGTGAAACATAAAACTATACTAAATATATTCACATCACCAAATAATTTATTAAAACAGACTGTTTTGCAATGAATGTCTACAGTAGCCTCAACAGAACTAGGGTAGCACCGTGGTGTAGCCAGAGGACAGCTAGTTTCAATACATAACCTAGGAGGCTCATGGTTATCACCCCTTTCCGTAGACTTACACAGTAATTATGAAAACTTCCGGAGGACGTCCTCAACCCCTTCAGAGCTCTTGCAGCATGAACTGACATGTTATCCACCCAATCAAAGGATCTGGTAATGAATCTTGTAGTGAAAGCATAAGCTACAGCTAGCTAGCACTGCAGTGCAGTGCATAAAATGTGGTGAGTAGTTAAGTCAAAGAGAGAAAGACAATAGTTGAAACGTTTTAAATTAATTTAAAAATGCAGAAGCGAGAGAGAGAGTTAGCTATATTTCCTTGCATTGTTTTTCACTTTCACTTACTTAGTTAGCGAATGGAGCTAGCTAGTTTAGCATACTCAAACACCCAGCTCAAACATAGAGGGATGCTATGTTAGCTAGCAGGCTATGGCTATGCAACACTGGAACTCTTCCAAGTCAAAGTAAGCCAGTGTAACTGCTAAACTGCTTGCTGACTATACACTGTACTGCATGAATGTAGCAGGTTTACTAACACTTTCTATTAGCTCTGTTGACTATGACGTTAGCTATTACGGTGATAACAATGTAGGCTGTGTGTAGAGGTTAGCAGTTATGATATGAAGGTTTGGCTTAGAAAGTTTTTTTTTGCCTGGTCACAGACAACTAATGTGTTGTGCACTGAAGTCCACAAGGGAAGGGAAAAGGTGAGAGGAGGAGAGTGTGTAGCTGCGAGAAGAAATTATAAAACGAGTAAAGTGATCATGCTGTTTGTATGTGACTGCAATGAAAGTGAACTATGTGTGATCAGGGGTGTATTCATTCCGCCGATTCAGTTGAAAAACATTTCTTAAACGGAAGCAAGCGTTACAAAACGGGGATAAACATACCTGAATTTGTCTAATAGAAACTTTGCAACTGCTGGACTACGGATTACACCACAGATCAGATAGATGCAGGCAAGAGTGTGCAAGGCGGTATTGAATGTGTCACTGTCACCTTGACTACTCACATTTTTCTCTCAACCTGTGCATTGTAAACTTTAATTCATTGGCTTGACTGTAGCAACCTCATGATGGGTATAGGGAAAATTCAAGTACCATGTAGTAGC
This sequence comes from Oncorhynchus nerka, assembly GCF_034236695.1. Taxonomy (NCBI): domain Eukaryota; kingdom Metazoa; phylum Chordata; class Actinopteri; order Salmoniformes; family Salmonidae; genus Oncorhynchus; species Oncorhynchus nerka. The sequence continues at coordinate 39,775,422 of NC_088422.1, read as the reverse complement.
CTAAACCTGTCTATGTTACATTGAGCTGGGTGAATGGAATATGAATGACAGTCATCCAACATGCTGTAATAAAATAAGGCTATGCTTCTAAAATAAATAATAGTCCTCCCTCATCTTAAAACGGCACTGACCTTAGATCCACCTATGGATGTGGAATGTGGAACAGTTTGTGGTTCATGGGTTAGCTTATAGGGGTAAAGGAGGGACAGTCACTTGATGCAGGTTGTGATGTGTTTCAACAATAAACAACAGCAAGTAACAACTATTTCAAAATACAATTGGATGGAACTGTTGCAGTTGTGGTTATGATCATAAGCCTACGCAGGGTCATCAAGGCCACTGAGGAAGACTGAGGCTATGGAAGGATATTACATATGATACATTAATGATGTTCTATTAATCCTACCAAAAACAATGTTCCTGGTACAATTCACCTACATAGAGCAGCGTTTCAGACAGACACCGCTGTGGTTCTCACAGGATCCTGAAGATGAATAGCCGTAGCCAGCTATCTCTCAGTGGGCTGACTTAAAGTGTCCCTGGGGTCTAATTCCAGGAAGGGAGCAGGCGGGACACAGAGACAGAGACAGAGACAGACACAAACATAGAGACAGACACAGAGACAGACACAGAGACAGATACAGAGACAGAGAGAGACAGAGAGAGACAGAGAGAGAGACAGAGAGACAGAGAGAGAGAGAGAGAGAGACAGACACAGACACAGACACAGACACAGACACAGAGACAGAGACAGAGACAGAGACAGACACAGACACAGACACAGACACAGACACAGACACAGACACAGACACAGAGACAGAGACAGAGACAGACACAGACACAGACACAGACACAGACACAGACACAGACACCGAGACAGAGACAGAGACAGAGAGAGAGAGACAGAGAGAGACAGAGAGAGAGAGAGAGAGAGAGAAAGAAAGGGAGAGATTTAACTGTAATAGTGAAGGTGTTAACTTGGCAGTAGAGAGCCTAAACAGTTTATTTACCTTTCAGCTTCCCTATCAAATCTAAAATTGTCAAGCAGACAACCAAAGAAAATGAACAACAATGACAAATTGTTTGATGAAGAAAGCAAAAACCTAAGAAGGAAATTGAGAAACCTATCCAACAAAAAAACAGAGACCCAGGAAACCTGATCCTTCACTATGGTCAATCACTTAAACAATAAAGAAATACACTACGGAAAAAGAAGGAACAGTGAAGGCATAGAGTTAACACAAAGAGTTATCTATCCAAAACGAAGATATGAATAAACCACTTCTCTAATCTTTTTGTCTCCATAATAAAGAACAAACAGCAATAACATATACATGATCAATTACAAATCTTAGAATGAGCTATTAAACACTAGCAAAACTCACTGGATTCTACAGGACAACTACAGGACAACATACAAACACTCCAACCCAAAAAGGGCAGTGGTGTTGATGGAATCCTAAATTAAATGACAAAATACCACAAAACCAACTGACTATACATAAACTCTTTAACATCATCCTCAGCTCTGGCATCTTCCCCAATATTTGGAACCGAGGAGTGATCAACCCAATCCACAAAATTGGAGACAAATTTTACCCCAATAACTAGCGTGGGATATGCGTCAACAGCAACCTTGTGAAAATCCTCTGCATTATCATTAACAGCAGACTTATACATTTCCTCAGTGAAAACAATGTACTGAGCAAATGTCCAATTGGATTTGAACTAAATTACCGTACGACAGACCACGTATTCACCCTGCACACCCTAATTGACAAAAAAACAAAAAAAACAAAGGCAAAGTATTCTCATGCTTTGCTGATTTCAAAAAAGTTTTTGACTCAATTTGGCATGAAGGTCTGCTATACAAATTGATGGAAAGCGGTATTGGGGGATAAACACACAACATTATAAAACACATGTACACAAACTACAAGTGGGAGGTTAAAATTGGTTTAAAAAAACACACATTTCTTTCCACCGGGCCATGGGGTGAGACAAGGATGCAGCTTGAGCCGCACCCTCTTCAGCATATATATCAACGAATTGGCAACGGCACTAGAACAGTCTGCCTCACCCTACTAGAATCTGAAGTCAAATGTCTGCTGTTTGCTGATGATCTGGTGCTTCTGTCACCAACCAAGGAGGGCCTACAGCAGCACCTAGATCTTATGCACAGATTCTGTCAGACCTGGGCCCTGACAGTAAATCTCAGTAAGACCAAAATAATGGTGTTCCAAAAAAGGTCCAGTCACCAGGACCACAAATACAAATTCCATCTAGACACTGTTGCCCTAGAGCACATAAAAAAACTATACATACCTTGGCCTAAACATCAGCGCCACAGGTAACTTCCACAAAGCTGTGAACGATCTGAGAGACAAGGCAAGAAGGGCATTCTATGCCATCAAAAGAAACATAAATTTCAACATACCAATTAGGTTTTGGCTAAAAATACTTGAATCAGTCATAGAGCCCATTGCCCTTTATGGTTGTGAGGTCTGGGGTCCGCTCACCAACCAAGACTTCACAAAATGGGACAAACACCAAATTGAGACTCTGTTCACAAACACAAACACACCCTACAGAGCCCCAGGACAACAGCACAATTAGACCCAACCAAATCATGAGAAAACAAAAAGATAATTACTTAACACATTGGAAAGAATTAACAAAAAAACAGAGCAAACTAGAATGCTATTTGGCCCTACACAGAGAGTACACAGCGGCAGAATACCTGACCACTGTGACTGACCCAAAATTAAGGAAAGCTTTGACTATGTACAGACTCAGTGAGCATAGCCTTGCTATTGAGAAAGGCCGCCGTAGGCAGACATGGCTCTCAAGAGAAGACAGGCTATGTGCTCACTGCCCACAAAATGAGGTGGAAACTGAGCTGCACTTCCTAACCTCCTGCCCAATGTATGACCATATTAGAGAGACATATTTCCCCCAGATTACACAGATCCACAAAGAATTCGAAAACAAATCCAATTTTGAAAAACTCCCATATCTTTTGGGTGAAATTCCACAGTGTGCCATCACAGCAGCAATATTTGTGACCTGTTGCCACGAGAAAAGGGCAACCAGTGAAGAACAAACGCCATTGTAAATACAACCCATATTTATGCTTATTCATTTTATCTTGTGTCCTTTAACTATTTGTACATTGTATATATATATATAATATGACATTTGTAATGTCTTTACTGTTTTGAAACTTCTGTATGTGTAATGTTTACTGTTAATTTTTGTTGTTTTTCACTTTATATATTCACTTTGTATGTTGTCTACCTCACTTGCTTTGGCAATGTTAACACATGTTTCCCATGCCAATAAAGCCCTTGAATTGAATTGAATTGAATTGAAATTGAATTGAGAGAGAGAGACCTCCCCTCTAACACAAAGCGGCAGCCTGCCTTTCTCATACTGCCGCACAGGCCCTAGCTGTCTGGGTCTGGGTCTCCCTCTCCTCTCAATCTCCCTCCCCTCTCTCTCTCCATCCCCGCCACACATTCCTCCAGCACCCAGGATTATTATTGGAGGAAATTTATAGGGCCATTTATTTCACTGGATTTGAATGACATCGGTTCTGGTTGAGTGGGCCTAGCGCAAACTCCCGGGCCATGTGGACCAGGGAAAACAGAGCAGGGGATAAATCAAGACAGAGAGGAGGAGAGAAAAAGAGACTTTTCATATTGTTTCCCTTCAATGCAGGTCTGAGCAGTTGTATTGCTCAATAACATATTGTGTATGCGTAAAAATGTAACAGCACATGCTGTCGCCTTTTACTCTCTTGCTCTCTCTCTCTCTGCAGACGCATCCGCATGCCACTGGGCCCCAGATCACTCGGTTGCCTGTCTGCATTGCACACAGGAATGTGTGAAGTTAAAGAAAGGAAGCATATTACACAGCAAGGAGAGGGCCAAGCCCTAGAGGAATGGGGGGGGGGGGGTCACAAGACAAAAGTCGGAAGCCAATTTACAGGAATATCACCTCGAAGCACTGAGGCAGGCAGTGAGATGAAGGGTCCTGCACAGCTGCATGGGCCAGGAGCGTTTCCCAGTCCCCTCTACAAACCTGAGGAATCCAGCTCTCTAACGTAATCTCCTCTAACCCCCCATCTCCATTTAATACACACAAACACACACCAAACCCCACAGGTGTCAGGGGCTGCTAATCATAGAGCAGAAGGGCAGAGAAGAGCACGAGGGGTGTGTCTGTGTCTGCCTGTCTGCCTGTCTGTGTGTATCTACAGTAGGTCTCTGTACGAGGAGGGGCTGCTATAGTAGAGAAAGGATATAGTATTGATGAACCAGGTGGAGTCTAGCTAGTAGCAAGTGGACCACCCACTCACTGCATCCACTATCCATGCCCCACTCAGCAGGGGGAGCTATACTGCTAAACTGATAACACTATTCAGTTCACAGGGCTGTCTGACTGAGTGGGTCTGAGTGTCTTGAGTTCAGACATGTGCAAATCCCTTGTGTAGGCTGCACCAGCTGCAGCTGCAGTGCGTCAGCCAAGGCACTGACATATTGTCTTTGTGCTTCAGGCCAGACTGTTTCACCACCACAGCATTGCAGGCGGCAGCCAGCCAAACATGGGAAGGTGTGACTGCTGGGGAGGGAGGGCTGATCGGAAGTGTCTGGTCTGGTCCCTCCCTTCTGAGGCCCTGGGTAGGCTGGGGGTGATTACTGTCTCTTGGCCCTGATAGAGGCCCCTGTGGTGGTTAGGGAATGATTATGAGCCTCAGTAAGGGAGGAAGGTGTATTAGTGTTTGTAAAGGGCATTGCCACAGTTTGGGTGTTTTTTAGGATTATAGAAAGGGTTAGGGCTGACATACAGGTATTTAGGACTGTAGGTTGGAGAAGCTGGGGGTGGGGGATGCATGAGTAGGGGCTGGTGGAATGGCTGTAAGGAGCTGGGGCTGAGACTGAGGACGAACGGGACTTCCCTGGGCAGAGGAGAGGAGGCGGCCTGGAATGTCCCTCTCCCTGAGGGGAGTTCACCACGCACACCTGGGCTCTCTAGGTAAAACAGCAGATACCAGGGACACATCGGGGGGAGGGGGAGCAGAGAGGAGCTTCAAGAAATGTACAGTATAATTCAGCTGTTAAATAAGTACTGAAGTAAGCGTGTACAGTATTATACTGAGTTAATCATTTCCTTCTGTACACCACACCATGTGGAAATAAATGTGGAATGGTCCGTCTGAATGACACTTTGGATACCTTAGCATCTATTCTTATGTAGGACACTTTTATGTGTGCATGTTATCCTCCATGTGATATTGACCCCTTTCCAGTTGGAAACCCTCCTGAGGTAACCTGAGTCTTGTTTGCACTGCACATCCCAACACAAACACCCCCTGTCCTCCCCATCTGGGCTTTGCCGAGACTCTTCTGCATGGCTCTGTGCAGCTGCAGATGTGCTAGAGCCGGGAACTCCATGGCCAGTGAGTGACACTGACGGCTGTCCTGGGAGGAGGGTGTGGAGGATGAGGGCGGTGGGGGGGGGACCGATAATCCCCATCACCAATAATGACCCTTCTTCAAAGCAAACATCCCCCACCCCCAAACCCCGCCCCTTCTCTCCAAAATCTCTGCCTACCCCCTATCCAAATCACAGCGGCCCTTCAGATCCCTGTGTGTGTGCGTGTGTGTGTATGTGTTAATGTGTGTGCACATTCGTGCATGAGTGCGTGTGTGTGTGTGTGTATGTGCATGCTCCCACAAAGACTATCTGCTAGGCTTGCAGCCTGGTATCTGTGGTTGCCTTAGAGAGAAACAGCCCCAAAACATTTCAGGAGACGCACTCATTTGAGGTCTGGGGGTTTCTCTGTTTGGGGTCCAGGATAAGCCTATCAGACACCAGCCATTTCAGACCCTTCACTGCTGAACACAAATCTGCGCACACACATACACACAAACGCATGCACTCATGCGCACACATGAGCACCCACACACACACACACACTTACAGAGGGAAGTGTGCGTAGCTCACACACCCACAGCTCAATACCACTTTGTCCAAGGGTCAGTAAGTGGGAAAACATGGAGTCAGCCGTTCTCACCATTCAACGCTGAAACAACAAACAGCGGGAATCCCAATGGGACAACTTTATTTACACGTTTATGTATCGAGGACCAAAAGCAACTTGTTGTTGGCTATCAAAATAATTAATCATGTTTACTGCCTTGGCAGGAAATATCAAATATTACAACAGCCTAATACACAGCATATAACAAATAATACACAATATTAGCACATTTCAGGCACCTTGTTTAAATGTGACTGTAGATTAGCATATCGTGGTGGCTATCCTTTCCTCAGGACCCTTGAGACATTAACTTATGTGAGGTATTTCTTCCTAAAAGGTCTACTCATGTCTGCTCTGATTCCCTGGTCCTCAGCCCTCCAAGACTACAGTTTAGACTAGAGGCTAGGCTTCAACACCTCGGAGGCCCACTACCCTCCACTCCACAGCCCTGAGAGCACAGTGTATCAGTGTCAGACCCCTGTGGCCTGACGACCTGATACTCTGACCCAGCGCTCCTGTCAAGTGAGACCCACTGAGAGCATTCCTGCTGTGGGAGTCGAGGGGCTGGTCATTGGCGATGTTGGGGGACTGGTGGGGGAACAGCAGAGCCGAGACCACCACCCACCGTGCATTCCACGGTCGCTGATCCTCTGGAAGGCTTGCCACTAGCTAATTTGCATCAGTAAACAGGCGAGTGGCTTCCTCAAAGGCCCATCGACAATGGGGCATGACGCGGGAATACCTCTCAACGTGTGTGTGCGTGGGGGGGGGGTAGAGGTGTGTGTACGTGTATGTTTCTTCTCCCATCTCGAGGTGCCAGGTGCTCTTACACTCCAGCACCACATAGGGGAGCTACAGCTTTTTACAAGTCAGTCAGTCAGTCAGTCAGTCAGTCAGTCAGTCAGTCAGACAGACAGTCAGACAGACAGACAGACAGACAGACAGACAGACAGACAGACAGACAGACAGACAGACAGACAGACAGACAGACAGACAGACAGACAGACAGACAGACAGAATCAGAACTGTCCAGCACTACACTGCAATCCAACAAACCAGAGTTTGGAACATGCATTTGCAGGAAAGATTCAAATGTTCACTCTCCACGATATGTGACATGCCCTCATCGTGCCATTGGAGAGGTTATTAATATGAATATGGGTGAAATCACATTATTTCACCAATAATACTCATGAGGAGGACACAAAACCTAAATGACTTTTATAAACCACACCAATACAATTCATACTGAACTTGATTTTATGATTTTATGTAGGCCTACTTTTAATGTAACATGTCCTTGAGTGTTCTGAAAGGAATCTGCCAAATAAAAGGTATTATTATTATTATTATTATTATTATTACTACTATATGCATACAGTCACTACCAGGAAACTCATCTTCATTTCAAGGTTACATTTAAATATTGGTGTAAATATAGTTATGGGGGCATGTTTTCATTGAACAATACAAAAGTTAAATATACAAAAATATATCCCTAACATTTACTGATATAAACTGCTCACAGATCCAAACGGATCTACAAGAGTTGTTAAAAAAAAAAGGAATAGGAAAATATATGTTTTTTTGAAAACATGTTAGTCACTTAGTCCAACACAGCTCTGTAGCTATGACAATGACGTAAGAGAAAGGCATTCTGCGTGCTACGACATGTAATAAATATCATTACATTCATTCTGGGCCATGCCAACCTCTCAGACACATTGGATGAATGAAGACAAATGAACTGAGAAATCCAAACATACATTTTTTTTCCTCAAATGAATTTGCCTATTCTTCTGTAGCCATGATTGAGAAGGATTTGTTGTTTTCTGAGGGTCTCTGTTTGTTTGTCATAGATCCCACCGATACTTTTACAGGGTGTGTGTGGGTAAAGAGGGATGTGGGCTCCTGAAATATAGGTGAAGGAGCTGAAAATAGGGCGCAAACACTATTTTTAAAGGGTAGAACACACACATGACTCGAGTTGAGCACAACACTATCATTCCCCCGCTCAATACCTAAATACATGTTTTATTCAAGCTTTTCTGTTGTCCAACAGGAGTTTTCTAGAGGACCCTATCAGGTATTTTGTTATTAGAGCAACACGATGAGAAGTTGAGAGAATTCATTTTAGTTCAGAGTTCACACATTTAATATTTATGATCAATGAATCAGAATTAATGTGTTTCAAATGAATAAAACATGAATATTTAAATATTTGCAGTATAGCTAATAAGATCTAAATCGATTGTTTTCTCTATGTATCATTCATCAAATTAAGGTTTGTAAAGTTTTTTTTTTAATCGAAGCCTATATGGAAATATGTATGTATGGAACATGAATAGTTTCCATACCAAGATCTTACAGAGAAACACACAATATGGGCCTATTATACCACAGTAAAATAAATATATATATAGTCATGTGTGTGTATATATATATCATACATAGGTTACTAATATCTGAAAGTACATTTCCAATTTAGATTAAATTAATTAAATTCATTTAATTTACCCCCCCCCTCCCCCCAAAAAATGTACCTTTATTTAACTAGGCGTGTCAGTTAAGAACAAATTCTTATTTACAATCGTATTGTCGCCCTTCAATGCCATACCAGGACGATGCCGGGCCAATTGTGCGCCACCCTATGGGACCCCCAATCACGGCCGGCTGTGATACAGCCTGGAATGGAACCAGGCTGTCTGTAGTGACGCCTCCAGCCTTAGACCACTGCACCACTCTGCAATATTTGATGTTATGTAAATGCTGTAATCGCAGAGCTTTTGTAATCCTCTTCATTCATTTTGGGACGGGTCACCAGTAATTCTCTTTTTCATGTGGTTTAAACCAAAATCTCTAAAATTAGTCATCTTTGTAGTGAGTTTAAAAATGTTTTTTTTAATGTATGACACAAATGTAAATGAATTGATTCCATTTAATAACATAATACATAACCTCATCCCTAAAATTATGAAGTGAATGCATAATTAGAAGAAAGGAATGATTCCAATATATGATAAATGTGATTGAAAATTACCCACAGAATTGTAGTGTGCCGAAATAACATTAGTGTTGCACTTCCTATAGATCCCATTTCTGTGTTGATGAGACTAATGAATGACAAATATAGTAAATTAGCATTATTGATCAATTATGGATAGATTTAAAATTGTGTTCTCATACAAAATGTATTTATAAAAGTGATGAAAAATATTGAACGTAAAGTTAAATAAATTCATGAATCATGTTTTCTAAATAATGAAATATTGCTTTAAAAAAATGTATTGAATATATTTTAAATTGTAATCTTTATTTACTTTACACAAAATCAACAGCCAATTTTTATACAGAAACTGAATTTTTGGGCGTTTGTAAATCAAAGAGCCGAGCTGAGGAAACCTTTTCATTAGAAACAGGACATGTAATCTGGAATCTTTGTTTTCCTTCTGGGCTCAAATGTTCCTCGCTTCCACGACAACGGGTGAACGGATGCAAATGGAGGAAATGTTTGGCATTACGAACACAACAGTACTGCTTGTGTTAGAACTAGGAGCCATGCAGCCATGTGGTCTGCCTCTGCCTTCCTAACCAAGGTTGTGTCCCAAATGGCGTCCTACTTTTGGGCCCTCCCTGGTCAAAAGTAGTGCACTATAAAAGGGAATTGGGTGCCATTAGGGAGATCAACCAGGCCACGAAGTGCCCCCCTAATCTGACACAGACCCCTAGACCCCCCCCCCTCCTGACTAGAGTTTTCTAGAACTGTCCGGTCAGGGGTGAGAGAGTGTCAGTTTAGCTCCCCCAGCGAACACAAGTCAACATGCCATAATCCTCCCATCACCTGATGTTACACTGCACCCGGCCTGCAATTAGCCAGCCGGCCTAAGCCAACCACACCCCACTGAGATATAGGGCTACGGCTGGAGCTGGGTCTGGGCATGAAGCTCTGGGCCCCTATTCATAAAGCGTCTTAGAGTAGGAGTGCTGATATAGGATCAGTTTTGCCTTTCTGATTATAATGAATTGACAAGGGACCTGATCTTAGATCAGCACTCCTAATCCGAGATGCTTTCTGAAATCGGCCCTTAGGTAGAGACCCATGGCACTGGGTGGGTATGGAGCTCTGAGATGGAGCTGCTGGTGTTACAGGCAGGTTTCCATGGCTCTGTGCCGACCGGCCCGGGCCTGGCTGCATGGCCCCTCATCTCTCACTATCACCACGCTGGTGGGGAAGAGATCAAAACAAACACGTGGTGGCGGGCACGGCCTGAGATGATGAATGACTGTAATCAGTATCAGGCGACTCACACTGCTCTCCCATTGGCAGAGCTTGGCGAGCTGAGGTTTGACGGATTCCCTGAGCCGCAGAGTGACAGGCTACACACAGTGGGATCTGTGACCTGGATCACCATCCGAGACTAGAGAGGTAACAGATCAGAGCAAGGCTCCGGCTACTTAACATAAAATATCCCCCTTCTTTACTGTGGAGCTGTCCACAGATATACGGTGCCGAGCCTCTGAATGCAAGCAGTTGTAAAGGGAAAATGTCAGAGGGAGAAATGGGAAACGTACCAGTTTAAGCAGATGTTTTGGTGATGGTGGTGGGCGCCGGCCCTGAAACAAATTGATGGGTTAGGGAAGGGAATTCCTGGGGCTTCGGAATCGAACTGGCCCCCATTCTCCACATTGTTTAGGGACCATGTGATTTCCCGCCCTTCATCTGGGGAAGGCAGCAGCAAGGGGGAAGAGGAGCACAGGAAGCAGCAATCTCTCTCTCGCCTCGACCCAACCTTCCCGAAACAGCCGTTACTCATAAACAAAAAGCCATATTGTAGCTAATTTTCCTGTCTGCTCTCAACTCTACAGTGTGTTACCGACGTGGGTGTGGGGGCGTGTGTAGTGTGGGTATCAGCATTGCAGAGGCTGGATCTCTACGCCTATGATCCCCAATTTCACTTTCTGGGCTCTGTGTGGGGTGCAGGGGTGGGGATTCCCCAAATGGACATGTTATCCATTTCCTGCTCATGGTGAGTCGAGATCTGGTCCCACAGTCACAGACCGAAACGGCACGTTAAACTCCCACAACAAAAAAAACATCCAGTGTTTCGCATTCACGGGGTTTCGAGCGGTCATCGTGTAAACCTCCCTGTGGTAGGGCCGTTCCTCTGGACAACCTATGGGGCCGGGCGGTGGGCCAGAGGATGAAGAGAAGGAGGAACCGGTGATTGGGTTCCAGCTCCTGAAAGGTGCATTTAGAGACTGGACTGACGTAAAAGGAAGTAGTCACTCAGCTACATTCAGGAACGCAGCGGAACAGGATTTAGCAACCGCACTGAATTGGACATGACACCATTTAAACAGCATTATTAATCGCTGCTGCAGGGGCTCCTAAGGAAGAAAACACCATGGTGATAAATGATACACACACTCAACATGGGCCTGTCTGTAATGGCCTTTGACTGGGGTCTGTGCAGACAAGGCTCTGGTTCAAGTTGATGAAAGTAAAGGCCATGAGTAGGGAGGACTGAACATGCAGCAGGCCGCGGAGGCATGGTGCTATAAGGGAGGGGGGAGGGGGGGTTGGGGTGAGCTCCTATAGTGTCTAAGACCCCCTCTGCCAGAAACAACATCAGGCCTTCTCATATTCAAATAAATACTGAGCGAAGGGGGTAGCAGGGATGGGCAGGGAGAGGGGGACCGAGGGGGGGTGACAGGGGGAGTAAGATGGCTTCTCTACTACATTAAAGCCTATTTAGGCTCATGGGGCTAGCTGAGAAGAAGAAAGCAGGCAGTGACAGATTTATAATGAGCACAGACCTTGCCCTTGCATTTAATACCAGGCTTAAGTCGTATTAGAGACACACAAAAAAAAAAAACAGATCCTGTTCAGCTCAGCACAGGTCATGAGGAAGAAAGGCCTTAATTAATTTGGGAGATCACCGAGGGCCCAGCTCCATATCATCGGTTCTTTGTGGCAGGAATGCAAGCTATTTACGGGAAGTTCAATTGGAGGCAGGGAGAAGAGAGGTGCTGACGTCCCGGCCGCTTCCCCACAGATAGGAAAAGGATACTTTTCAAAAGCTAAAAGCTTCCCAGTTTTAAAACAAAGGTGGGGGGGAGAGAAGAAGTGATTTTGAAAAGGGATCGGTTCTACCCTCCTCTCCTCCAGACATTCCAGGCTGTTTCTGCACTCCTCTTCTCGCTCTCTTTCTTTCTCTCTCTGAGAAATCTGCTTAAGCACCGCACGATGACATTCATAAAGACTAAACTCAGTACTACCTTTTCTCTGAACACATGCATCGGCAAACATGATAGGCCTATCAATGAGGGGTTAATGGCTGCCACTCAGTCGGCCTCTGCCCCAATTGTTCTACCTCAGGCTGTGCCTTGGGGTTGGCAGGCAGGGCTGCATCAGAGCTGAGGTGAGATGCATAGGGACTGGTGAGAGCACTGGGCTGGCTGGTCAGGCTGTTCAGACGTGTTGAAGGGCACAGTTGGCAGCTGTCAGGCCTATATTTGTTAACTCTGTAAAGACATGTGGAGAGAAGACCATCCTTCCCAAAATAAACAAACCGGGTTGGCACACATCTTCGAAAGAAAGAAAGAAAGAGAGAAAGAGAGAAAGGAAAAGAAAGAAATAGCCAGGTTGAGGAAGCAGGTAGAGGAAGTGATTTGGTCTAAGTGGATGTACTTTAAATGATACTGTGGTGCTTTTACCAGGGTCTTGATGGCTTAATGTCATCAAGGTTGGTTGAACTCACTAAGATGACATCGTTAGCTTTCAGTCATCATGCAGCTTTTTTTCTTTTTTTAAAATGGAGGTATGAAAATACAAAACAATGGTTTTATGGCTCAATTTATTCATAGTAGTTCACTGTAGTAGTATTATTTTTGACATTTTGATTGTAAAAGACAAGCAATGTCTGTGATTCATATTCCCCACTACTACACAAACATATCACTGTGTACTATAACCAGACTAACACAGATGAAGAGAGAGGGGTGTATTAGCTCTTCATGTGCTCACATGCTCATGTGTGTTGACTTCTTACATAACCTGTATGGACTGTACAAAGCATTATTCATGGAAACATACATTCAAGAATACAGGCCTTATGTTTGGTCAATTCCTGTATACAGTAAATGGAGATATATACACCAGGTGGTTCTTTCATCATGGCCTCAACACTTTTCACGTCTTCATCCACAAAGCACCTGCTCTTTCCATCCTGCCAGATTCAAACTCAACCGACAGCACGTGTCAACCTGTGAGTGTGAGAATCATTTTACCTGACACACCAGCCAAACCTATTAACAAATATTAAAAGAAGTATTAAACACTCAGACTCAATTAGCAAAAGTTTTTAAAAAATAAATAAAATAAAAAACATATTATCCTATCACATCGCTCTCCACAAATGATCAATCACTGGTTAAAAATCGTGCTGTGATTCGTGATTAGAAATGTGGGTTATTAGTGTGTTGGAATTTGCCCTGGTCTGGACACTAGGGGATGATGGTCAGACACCATTTTGTTCGTGTCCATTGTGTTTTTATGGCCATCCATGTCCGTTTTCAAAGATGACCAAACTCAAAAGGGTTGAACAGGAAAGGTAGATTTTCAAGCCAACAAGGAAACGTGTTGCACTGTAAGTTTTCCAAAAGCTATTCATTCCTTTTATGTTTTCAACTTTGGTCACATGTTCGGTCACATGCAATTTTCATTTAATCGCAAAAATATTCCAACAATTTACCAATCACAAATATACGATATTAAGTCTTCACCCAAGGTATAAAAAAGCGTCTCTCAGAAGAATCAATTCACATCTTGCATGGAATTTAAAATAAAGTGCAGAGCAGTCAAAGTGCCTTTGAAACAGATTATCCCTGACGGGTCTACAGTGACACGAAGCACCTGTGTGGCTGGTCATCATGGTCCCATGCTGTACTGTGTCCACTGGTAAGGTTATCCCCACATATAGATTTAAAAACACCTGTTGGGCGGCTTCTATAGTACAAGACTAGAAAGCAACTCGCTCTTTACGGCTTTTGTGTCTGCAAGTTTCCTGGCAACTAAAGTCAGGGGTTATGTAAAGCTACCATTTTAGTTCGTTATCGAATTCGTGCTCATTTGTCAAATGAATAGGCCTACTTTTCTGATAAGAGGGTGGGGGGGGGGGGGGGGTACTATCCTTATGTATCGCGTGTGACAATATAAATTCAGCGCATATGTAGCATAATTTGATGGGAAATTATTCATATTTCACCACACAAAAACAACTTGTCACATCACGAAAATGAATGATGCATGTCGTTTCGAATTATTCGATATCTGAGTTTACGCCGCTGGTTATTTACTATTGTGATATCTGAATCGAATTCTGAACAAATAGCTTATGAACTAACGTAAATGAAAATCGAATAATTGTGGTAATTTAAAGCTCATATTGATCGACCGAAATAACGGAAACATTATCCAAATTTGTTTTCTGATGGCTGGGTAACGAAATTCTAAATTAATCATCCCATCATACGAATTTAATCGATTTCAGAGAGTAGTCCGCCACATTGGTTTATTAACGAAGAAGCCAATACTTTCTTACAGTCAAATATTTTGAGTAATGAGTAGCCTAAAGCAGATTGCACCGATTGTCAGGTGGCATGTAAATCCTAACCTCGATAATGTTGTATTGTATCTATCAATGCGTGTATAAAGACATCAAACAAAGAGGTCCATGAGAAAGAGGTTATGAGAAAGAGGTCCATTTTCCCATTTGGGACCAGTAGCAGAAATGCCTTTACATGAAACAGAATGGGCAACGAATTCAAATCTGGTGCTATTATTAACTCAACGTTGAAATGAGTTTGTATGTAAACCCATATCGATCACATCTCTCGAATTAAAATCGTACAGGGGTATGGTGACAATAATTTGATAGACAATAATGACCATTTAGACAATTAAACAAAAAACGTTTTGTATATTGATGGCTTTTTATTAAACTGGTTATATGTGCACTATTGGCTGTTAATTAATTACTTCTAAATGTTCGTGGAAAGACGAGACACCTCGACCAGGTTGGGCAGCAGCTATTCAGCAAGTCAACTGTCAGCGGTCAACTAGCTGACTTCCTCTCTGTCTAATTCCAAGATTTAGACCAATATTTACATAATATATACTTTTATATATGGAGCGCGCCGGGTCAGTCCCAACAGTTTCAGTCACGCTGCATGAATGTTAGAATTATTGTTTTATGATCCTTGGACACCACTTGATTTATCGTCTAAAGTCCTCATTAACATCGAACCTTTTTGCCTCGGCGGTTATGCAGGAATAGAAAATAGTTCCTGGACAGTCGTTGAAGATTCATTATGGTCCAAAATGTATTTTTAAATTCAATAGAACCAGATTCTAAAAAGCAAACAGAAAAAAAACGCTCACGTGGTGTGTTCTAGAATTAGTCAATGATTTTCATAGTCATGGATCAGTTAACCCCAAACTGCAATCGAGTCGTGTATTGAGTCAAGCATGCCCAAGTGTCTAAACCTAATCCACATCGCACCTAGACGTTTGATAACACACAAAGATAGCAGAGAACATGCCTAAACCGATACTGTGTGTCCTAAGTTATTTAATGAGGCATGGACTGGGGCTCTTGTTTTAGCGATATATCATGTAACCACAACAGAGGACTATTTAGCACATAGCTTTGGACCACACAGGACTTAGCAAATATATCAACAGGAGACTACGGCACCTTCAAACTTTTGACAGCGGCAAAAACAACATGCACAACGGTGTCAACAAACAGCGATAAGAATGAATAGACTTATAATAATCACATCAACAACATTAATAGACTAATTACTTCGAATCTGGTAGACTATAGGCCTACTCATAAATGATGTTTTAAAAGATCTAATAAAAAATCTACTCTATACCAGGCTACATAACCTATGCCTCTTGTTTTTCAGAGACGTATACATACAACACAACAATACATCAGCCCTATGGGTAAACGGAAATGATAAACAAGCGATGGTTAGCGATATAAATTAGGCCTACATTGCGCAAGACATGCATAACGCACAATGACAGTGGAATATAAATATTACTGGAACCAGCATAAATTACGTATCTTAAAGAAACACAGAAGGACAGACACTGGACCATTTTGGGAGAAAGTAGTGATAAGAGGTAGTAAGACAAGAGAGAAATACGTGTTGACAGCGTTTTTCGTCCATGTTGTGGCTCGGGTTTATTCACTTCATCCTCACCAAATAGGCTATGCTATCTGTTCAGAGAACGGGACAACTCGCCAAATATATTCATGTAATATTTATTTTGAGATAATAGGCTAATAAAAACAAGTCATGTAAGCCTGTGTCTAAATCTTTCAACTTGATATTATTAGAGTTGTCTATATTCCAACTCCGAGAGTTCAAAATAAATATAGGCTATATCCCTACACAAAACTCATACAATTCAAAAGCCTATATGCTGGTAGGCTACACAATATAACGTGTTCCAAAACTGTGCATATCCTCATTTTAAATTCCCAATGTAAAATCATTGCGAGAGCTCGGGACTATAACGTTCTATCTGCATGTTCCTCAAAATGTAGTTATGGACATAACATTGAACGAAACAAGGCTCTCTACCTACATAGTACTCTCAATACCCCCAACTCATGTTGTTAAGTTCAAAAGAATGC
Source organism: Oncorhynchus nerka (assembly GCF_034236695.1). Classification (NCBI taxonomy): domain Eukaryota; kingdom Metazoa; phylum Chordata; class Actinopteri; order Salmoniformes; family Salmonidae; genus Oncorhynchus; species Oncorhynchus nerka. The sequence goes on along the minus strand of NC_088422.1, from coordinate 39,758,661 downwards.
AAGATCGAAATTGCTGCCACAATTCAAACCATGGAACTTTAAAGACAATTATCTCAGAATCATCTTTTTGCAGGTAGAACCTTATAGTCAAGTCACAAGCGCTCGATTGGGCGCGTTTAAATGCTTTGAGCAAACCCCCGATATACATTGGTGCCTGTGCCACAGTTCATATTGCGCGTGTCACCTCGAGACATGGTTTGCCCCCCAAAAAATGTTTCTGGGCAATCAATATAGGCCTACTTAATGAAAAAGCGTTCGGCTTTCCGTAGAATAAGAAACACCTGAAAACGAATCTTCAAAAAGTGTATAATAATAAACAAAACATATAATATAGGCTATGCTATATAATATTATTACATCACTAGGCCTACCTATAGGGCTAGTTTGATGGGTTCCTTTTTTTTTAAATGGTATTAGATCGGGCACAAATTAGAAGATAAAGGAATGGAATCACATATTTGTAAAATCACTGGTGTAAAAGGTCCATTACAAACCGAGGGCAATATGAAGGTTGTTGGATATCAAACATAGGCCAAGATCATAGAATTGCAATTTGGCTTTTGATATTTACACTCTTGGCTCCACTGCACTTTTGAGACGTGTGAACAATAATAGGCCTGGATGCTTCTTGAAACAACATACAAACCAAGAGAACTGCAAACAGCGAGATGAGTAAAAATACGTTAGCTCAACACCCCTTCCTTTTGTCCCCGGTTTCCTGCAGTTGGAGGTCAATGGCACTGCTGTCCCTGTGCGCGGCTCCTTATCCAGACGGAATATCTACGTTACTGATGGGGATGACGCTCCGGATTTGGACAATATCCACTAAGGCCTCTTCCGATGCGTCAACATCCAAATTCGAGAATCTAGTATTTCCCCATTTATAACCAACATACAGAAGGACGAAATAAATTACATTACGATACTTGGTAAAATTAACACAGTTTAATTAAGCACGGTAAAACAGGCAATATTTCTGCGTAAGGCCTACACATCGTTATTGCTGGGCTAATGTTAAATGGGTATACCTCATTGGTGGTTATAGCCAACATCGGAATAACGACAGATACATCTCGTCTGCTATAACTGAAATATAAAACATAGAAATAATAAGTATTTTATGTTTTTGTTGATAATTTGCAGGCTAACTGATCCATGCCGCCTGTTTAAGACAAGCCTAGAAGTTTGATAGTGAAATATAGCCTACATCTTTTGACGATGGATGAAGAGAACACGATTTTAACAGCATAATTCATGCAAACAAAACCAGGGAAATCTATTAAAAAGAAGACTTCTGAATACGTTCACAAATAAACGAACAAGGGTGTAATAACCTAGTAGGTAGCCTAAATTATAGGGTTTGAAATAACCTCAATAGAATAATTTAATTGTAGCCGACCAACAAATTAACCCTTAAAGTGGCACACCAAGAAATATATAGACTATGAAAAAATATTTCTGAAAACTATCTGTAGGCCTATTTAGCCATAATATAGGCCACAAATGAATCATTTGCATTTTCATGACTTAACATTTGATAGTTAACGCATTGCAAACATCTCAACTAGCCGGTTAACTGCCCAATTAGGGTAGACTTAATCTTTTTTTTTAAATGCATTAACATTGTCTGCTTCAGTGATTTATAATGAAGACAGGCCTACTTAAATGAGGACTGATATCAAATATGAATAAAATGATAGGCCTACATGCGTTCCAAAATATGAATATTCAAATGTATGTAAATTTATGTGTTTACTGTTCATATGCTCATAATACCTGTAAAATGACATCGACTGAATCATATTGTGAAACATATTGAACATAACAGGCATACAATAAATTAGCTACTGATATGAATGTGAAAATGTTTTCTATTTGCACAGACCAAAAAATAACATAACAATATTTCTCTATTGTCAATAATAGCTAGCTTTGACTAAACATTGCTTTAATGGGCAACTCAACCGCCTGGTAGAGCATCTTTTTCAAGAGTTCCTAAAATTATAAAACAATATTTTTAGAATTTCATCATTACAAAATGATGTGTCAGAGGTCAACAACATTTTACACACAATTAGTACCCTACTGAAAATGCGTGATTAAAAGGTTAGGTTTAGCTAACCTTCCAACATTCACCTCCTTTCAACCATCTTTGAATGTGTGTTTGACAAAATAAAGGAGTTCGCTCGTGAAAACCACATGATCCTTTGACTAACTGGCATTGGATGAGATATAAAATATGCCTCACAAAATTCATATGTTTAATTTAATTTAAAATTGGTTGAGCTGCCTGTTAATCGGTTAGGGAACTTGCCCCCAAGTGCTCAATGAAGTGAATCGGAATATGCTATGGAGGATGTCTTGCTGCACCTAGAGACTGGAGAGCTAATGTAGGCCTATTGCTAATTACTTTCCATAACACACTAGTAACAACGACGGGATGCTTCTCACTGCGCACAACAGAACTGCAAAAAACTTTAGAGGTACTACGGTAAGCTATGCGAAGAAGCAACAGGCACACCTGGTGTAGAGTGAGGAGCCAGCAGGAGTCATAACAGGAAACATGGCCGGGGCTGTGGAGTCCCGCGAAACTTAACCACGCTTTGAATAAATGTAAAATACCCGATTCAAATGTTCAGGAAACATTTCCATTATAATTACAATTAATATGGACATTAAAAAAGGGTTAAACGTTTGGTGCAGTATAGCCTATCCACCAATGCGTTGGGTTACACCTATTTAGTTTCTTATTCGCGAAGTGAAAGTAGTCCTATATAACCTACCTATAGGTTTATAGGGTTTAAAATGTATAGTCTAATTGAGTTTGTGAGTGAAATTAAAACACTGACAGGCTCAACATCAGGAAACTCATTCGGAAAGATGTTTAGACTATGTCCATTCAAGTGTCCTGGTAGCCTAATGAAAATATATGTTTTAATATTACAAACCATTTCTCTCAATCATTCGGAAATTTATTTATTAACTCGTCTTAAGTATTCATTGCAAAACGCATGAATAATTCCACTGTTTTCATTCTCCTCCCACCAGTGCGCCAAGGCCTTCAATCGAATTCCTAAACACTCTTCCTATTTTATCAGGTTCTGTATTTTGTCTGTTATCACCTGGGTATTTACAAAGGACGCTTCCGACTTGGCAATGATGAAGTGAGTTGGTATCAATGGCATCATCTGATAAAAATAAGGAAATGGCCGCGTTGTATTGAGGTGGACTACTTGATACGTTGTTAGTCTTGGGTTTTCTTGAAATATCAATATAGCATAGTAAACAGATAGGCCTATAGACTATATAGGAATACAACAATAAAAACACATCATTGTGTATTATATCCTATCTAGAAATGGTTTAGGTCTATTAGGCTATCAAATGGTTATGCATTTTAAGCTGCCTGCTACTGTATAACAACATACATCTTAAGTGTAGGGCCTATATGTTTAGATACTGTCGTAATTAAACAAATAGAAAAATAAATCAGGGATTGCTGGCTGTTAAATACATGTGTCCCTTTCCAGGGTTATTTGCATTAGTTAATTATGTTAGCTAAATATATTAACGATCCAAATAGCTCTGTATAATTCTACACTTAAAAACAACAGTTCACCACAGTAGTTTATTTATGCTCGATAGCACCAAGACAAACATCCAAAGTAAATAGGGCTGATCCGCAAAGACAACAGCGGTGCCGCTAACTAGGTTATCCCATTAGTAGCCTGCTGCGGGGCCGCAAGTTATTCAATCGCCTAAGTGTAAATTAGACTAAACCCCAGTTGCTATCGCAGAAGCTCAACAAAACATAACTTTTGTTACTATTAATTAATTATGAAGCTTGATAAGCTGATAACCCGATAGGCCTACTGTAAACGCAAGATAATGGTCAAGTGCCTAGGATCGCGCATGATGGCAGCTCTCCTTGCGTTACAGACAGGCTCCCAGGACAGCAGCCCAAGCCCCTAGTGACTTTATTAACACTTGTGCTGAACTTTGTTTACAGTCCACCATGGCCAGCCACAAACTACATTATCCTACGTTTGAGAAAATCTGTAAACGTTGCGAGATGTAAAAAAAAAAAAGAAGCATTTAGTGGACACATCATAATGATATTATCCATATTGCTTAAAATGGTCTGGTGGTGAGATCATGTAGGCCTTTCGGTTTGGGCCAGACATTGCACCAACTAGGCAATGCGTACAATTAATGAGTGAGTGAGTGTGTGGGAGTGAATTCATTGACTATAACCCTAAATGAATACACTATTCCTACCTCTATAAAAGTAGGGATGACAACACGACAATGCATAGGCTAGTTCATTAGACAGGAGGGGACAACAACGCCCACATGTCCAAAGTAGACTATTTGGAAATTACGCGCGCTATCCTTGCACAACCAAAGAACCTAAACATATAATTCACTGTACAATCGCAGTACTTTGAAGTCTGACATCCGCAATGACGTTACATTTGTGTTGTTGTAAAATTAATAAAACATTTGGCACATTGATTGACAAGGTCTTATTCAAATAAAAGTTCCAGTCAAAGCGTGCACACTTTTTTTTCGAGCCCTGCATGGGAGGCGTGGAGCTCTCACTTTTGACATTCTCTCTCTCTGCGGTAGCTTCTCCTCAAGGCAGACTAGCGAACTCTTATGACATCACCCAGCCACCGAATGGGGGAAGAAGGGAACAGCTCTCTGCAGATGAACGATGTTTTAATAGAAGTGGATGTGTTTGGGCATATCAATTGAATTCGTGCAAGGGAAAAGTTTTTAAAGTTGTTCAAATCTTCAAAAAGATTCCGTGGGAATACTTTGCTTTGAAACCAGCGGAGTTACTCATAGCCTACTTCGCCGAAAGGTCCCTGAATAGGCTACCAACGAATGTTAGAGGCGAAATGTAAAACTATAACTATTGTAGCGTATGTTCCTGCGCATTGTGTCTTGTCTCCTGCTTTCTGGAATAGAGCATAAAGGAGAGGAGAGACGGCTTTTCTCGACTTCATTTCTCGCCTATGGACGACAGCGGTCCCCTCTCTCCAAAGGCAAATGCTTTCAGTATAGCCTCTCTGATTTCAGCTGCAGAGCAAGCAGGAAACGCAACATTTGACAAACACGGCATTGGCCTGGACAAGCAACACCAGCACGACTGTTACAGTTCATTGAAAATGCACTACAGCACTGTCACCAGGGAAATGGAAGGTACGAGCGCGGTCTTAACAATAACCGTGTAAATATTTGCCTGCGTTAAGTTTGTTTGTTGATCATCTCAGGTTCTTGTTGCATGTAGATGTGATCTTGTTCCCGTAATATCCTCAAATTGAGCAACCATGTTTGCGTTAGTGTAGATATGATATGCATATAACTTAAGCAATGTTGATACTGGAGTAGAATGTAAAAAAAAAAAAAAAAGTAGGCTTCTATGAAGATATTCCCGAAAAGTCACATCCAGTAGGCAATAGGAAAGTTCGGGGAGAATGATGATGCATATGACGATAAGAAGTTATAACTAATAAACGAATCACAACTTATAAAACACCCAGTAATCATAGGCTACATGTAGCCTATATTCATACAACTGACATATCTTGTAACAATAGGGATTTCAGTTGCATTTCAAATCACAGTGAGTTCGTAAATACTACTTTCAGAGAAGAAAAGAGCACGATAACACATTTTGAAAATAGGGAACGCGAAGTTAGTGGCCGGGTAGCCTACATGGGGCACCAGTTCGTATTAATGGTAAAAACAGTTGATCCAACACATTGGCATGTGTCACTTATCCCAGTTCCATTTGGCAAAACAATGTAACATACAATTCACCTCGAAATAACCTTATGTGTTTGTTTGTGCATGCAAATAAGTGTTTGTTTACCTTGTAAAAACGTTTACCCTCCACTGTGCCAGCTATTCCGTCTATTGTTACGGGAAGTCGATGTGGGCGATTCCCTTATCCAAAAGTAAATGGGTGCCGGAAAGCCCATTAAAAAGGGGCGCACTTCACTGTCAATCAGTCTCGTCCCAAGGCAGGCGGGGAAAGGGACTTTACCTGCAGTTCCTTATCTAAATAGAAATAAGACCTGTTTTTATCGTGAAGGGGAGGCCCTAGATAAGAGAGAAGAAGTCTGGATTGCAGTGTATCATACTGCAGTAGGGCAGCAGAGCAGAGGCCGCCTGGAATACTTTTGAACACAATCCCTCGAAAAAACAACTTGCGTGTGCACAGGGTTATAGTTCTACAAAACCATTTCTGATCAGGACTGGGAATTATAATTAGGGTCGCCGAAAAAAACAACTTTTTTTCACTCTATTTGGACGTTTTGCGAGAAATGCTGCGATCGAATTCTGTAACTGTAACAGACATTTTAGGATGTAGGCTGTGGTTTATTACAGCATCGGATGCAACAGCGATGATTAATGAACGCAGAAAACACTAAGATACACTATTATAAAACTACTCGAACATTTATAAAGGGGGTTTGACGTTGAAGTAAATAACGCGAGCCTACAACTGCTTTTCAGGGTTGTTGTTTTATTTCTATCCACAAGTGCAACGCATATAGTAAAATCCAGCTTTTGGAATGATTTCAGCAATATCCAGTCCGTGGCTGACGCAGCTGTCCCATTTTTGCGATGTTGCAGCCTTCACTACTAGCAGCCTAAGCAGCCTCAACACGTCAGGAAGTTACCATCTCTCCCCGTCCCCCGGGGACCCCTACAGCCAACATGAAACCCACTTTGAGCCCTGCCCGGCCGCTCAACACAGCTACAACTACTCGGGTTCGAACCCGGCCCAGGCCCAGCACAGCGACACCGGGACTTCCAACTGTTCCTCGTCGTCCTCCAGTTCCACACCAAACAGCAAGTCTCTGGTGAAAAAGAACCCTAAGGTGGCCAACATTAACGTTCAGTTGGAGATGAAAGCTTTATGGGATGAATTTAATCAGCTGGGAACAGAGATGATCGTTACCAAGGCTGGAAGGTGAGTGGAATTTACACCATGATTACATGCAGGTTTCACTGGGTTAGGGTGCACTGGGCCTCCAGATATGAGCTTATGTTATACATTAAGAAATATTTAGTTGCCCATTTCAAATGTATCCCCTGAGAGCTCGCACATACAACGCAAATCATGAGATATGTTGGGAGATATTTAAAGTCGGTGTGTATAGTCAATTACAAATTGATGTTGGTGTGATGCTGCAATGGAAATTACGCAGCAATATACCGGCTTTGTATCTACTGAAAACATCTTTCAGATCATGCTTTTTTAATAGCTCGTCACATTTTACTATACTACCTAGACAAATTATTCACTAATAAACTATTTAAGGAATATTCTGTAGTGTTATAATATAATTAACTCCAGCCAATAGACAGACAGAGCCCTGATAAAATTTCTAGACAGATTGGAACGGAATCAAATATGCCTATTAGCCTATTAGTATGTTAAGCATTCTCTTAAATTAAGCATTTTTATTTGTAGTAGTAGATACAATTAAGACTATGCTATTTCCCCACAAATACATTCAAAACGGCCTACATGCTTGCGCAGAGAAAGCTCAATATTTCCGACTGAATAATATTACGATATTTATCCAACAGTTTACGCATGCATTTTAGAGAAGAATTGTACGGGTAAATGCCCTGCTGTTTCCCCCTAAATGGGTCGTGCTTTCCTTGACATAAGCCCACCACACAAAATGTGAACTTGAGCTTTCCTATTCTGAGTCATAACACCATACCTAAGGCATTTATTTCTGGAACTCTAAACCCCGATTTACGCGCCAATGTCACAGATCGTTATAAGACCATTAGGGTCACAGTAGGCCTTGGGTATATGCGTTAACCAACCAAGCAGCGGCACTCAAACATAAACATTAGTCCACTGAGTCTCACTACAGTGAATTAGGGGTTGCTACATGAGATTGTTCAAACAGATAGAAAACGGTCCAGAATTCGACTTTTTAAAAAAATGTATTCGGGCAATGAATAACGAGGTTCCTTTGGTGCTATAGCTATTTTACGGTTACGGTTTACTCTTGATACCCTCCTGAAATGCAGCATTTAGCGTTTTTCAAAAGCTAGTGAAAGTTTTGAAATAGGCCGATGTTCGCATAAAAATAACTTCCTACGGTAAACATTCCACATAATAGTAAAATGACAGGCCTATAACCCATTTCTTGCTCTAATATAACTTGATTTCTATGCTTTCTCATAGGCAACAGAGTAACACAATATTTGATGGAATTGTAATACCAGTCAAAAAAATATATCGATTAATTCGCTGTATGACTAGGTCCACTTGCCATATCTATCCGTTAAGTTTTAATAACTGCGTTTTTAAAATTCAATATTTACAGTTGTGTTTTATGGATTTGAGCTCCATAAGAGACGGCATTTACGCCGGCTCAGTTTACCTATAGGGTGACAGCAGAAAAACATCTGTCATTCCCGAGATACTAAGCAACACAGGATCCGAGGGAGGGTACTTTAAAAGCTACTTTAACCTCACCTATCCACAACTGCAGCCTTGAATAGACACTGACGTTAATTGAGCGGTGATTTTAGGATCACTTTCACTGGTTTGGCGATTTACTCCACACACAATAAAACGTTTTACGGTATGATACACCCCTCATGAGAGTGTGAGCAGGAGAAAGAGAAAGTAGGCATATTTATTAAAGAGACGGGGAAAAAAGAACAGCCCCTCGTGCGTATAAATGACTGGAATCCATCAAAGGGTAGAAGAGAAATGCAAGTGGATGTGCAGTATTATATAAAGCTAAGCGTCATTTGGGTTAACCAAAAATGTAGCACGTCGTTTATCCACCCATTAAATCGCGTCACACACAGTATAGGCCTACAATCCCGGGCCTGCTTTTTTGTTGAATAGGAAGGCGTCATAACATCATGTAGGCCTACTGCAACAACAAACCCCCAAAAAACATAATACGGTTGTGGCTGCGGGTGAAATAATATTTTCGAATGTTGTAAAAACCCAATATGTTATCAAAAAGCATATCACAACATATTGCTCATATCCTGATGGGAATTTCTCAAAATCCGAAGTACACCCCATTGACAAATACTTGCAGATCAGCCCACACAATGATAGAGCCAAGTCAAAGAAAAATGATTTGAATATATCCATGTGTTTTCTCTGTCAGGCGAATGTTTCCTACGTTTCAAGTGAAAATATTTGGAATGGATCCTATGGCAGACTACATGCTGCTAATGGATTTCTTACCAGTCGACGACAAAAGATACAGGTACGTTTTATTTACCAAATGAACAAGATTCAAATCTACACTTTTCTTGGGAAATATTTTGTGCCAGTGAACATTAGCTGCAGTGGTGTAGGGCAATGGCCTATAGTTCCAGTGGACGTGCAGCCAACTCACTGTAGGCCCGAGACAAAGCATTTCATTGGATAACAGAACGTAGGAATCCATAATCCATTGAGACCCCCTGTAAACTCGGTGAAAATGTTGCTCGTTTTTCTTCTTCCTTTCATAGGTATGCTTTCCACAGCTCCTCGTGGCTGGTGGCGGGTAAAGCGGACCCTGCTACTCCGGGGAGAGTTCACTACCACCCGGACTCTCCAGCCAAGGGCGCACAGTGGATGAAGCAGATAGTCTCATTCGATAAACTAAAACTCACTAACAATTTACTGGATGACAATGGACATGTAAGTATATTGCAGCGAAGACCCTGGTTTACTAAATAAAATGTGTATCTATGAGTAAGATGTTATAGCCTATATCCTATAGGCCACATGTCACTTGAAATCATACTATTTGAAAGTATTCATTTGAACTGATTCTATCTGCTTTCAAATGACTTTAAAGAGAGCATGATTCAAAATAACTATACCTGCACATGTGTATGTCTGTGCGCCAAATAGTTTCCACGGCACAATATTTTCACATTTCCTACACAACAACAGTTTACCAGTTTACCCATTTGTGTTGGATAGCTCTGGGTAATTATATAGGTCCAGTTCATCTTTTTGATTTTACATCATTTTAATCCATGCGTAATTTGATACATTTGGTTGTGCGCAAAATGGTAGGCCTATAGTGCGGAAAATCTATTGACTTCCGTTAGAATTATGCTCATTCATTCATTAACTGACCTTTGCGTTGACGAGCCAACATGGGGTTTCGAAAACACTATTTAGAGACATCACAATCGACAAATGTCCATTGAGTTAAGTAAAATAGGCCTAACCTATTCCTCTCTCTCCCCCTGCAGATAATTCTAAACTCAATGCACAGATACCAGCCAAGGTTCCACGTCGTCTATGTGGACCCACGCAAAGACAGCGAGAAGTATGCGGAGGAGAATTACAAGACCTTTGTTTTTGAGGAAACACGGTTCACGGCGGTAACAGCATACCAAAACCACAGGGTAAGATATCGCCCTCTATGTGCTATGCAGATATAATAACACACATTGTAACATATTATAACACGATAATAGATGGTTGTTATTGTTGTTGTTAGTTTTACACTGTATTTCGTGAACAGGCAGTGTTTTTACAACATGGGACAAGTTAAAAAGTATAAACGAATGAGGCCAAATATAAATCAGCAGGCCTTAAACAACAGGATAATCGTGGGGCCAGCCTGTTTCCCTGTATTTCTATAATAATGAAGTAAAACGAATAGGGATCTGTTAGGTTATAAACTTGTCTTAGATGAGTAATTAACCTAATAATTTGCAGGACAAATAATTATATTGGCAAACGAATAGCCTATAACTGACGCAAGGATCGCAAATATATATATTTTGTTCATATATGCATTATTTGACCCTTCCATATTTCGAACAAGGCACAACCTAACAGCATTCGTTGCAAGAAAACATGGCGTTATTTCATAAAACAATGTAGGCCACATAAAAAAATGACTAAGAATAGTATTTATACCTCAGTGAGATAGATTATGGATTATGCTGACAAGCTTTAAATTAAAGACATGACAAACACATTTAAAAAAATAGGCTATAGGCCAAAAAACACTTTTCTGACCGTGAAAAAAAAGTCTTATTCATTTTACCGGAACATCTGATTCTTCCCTCTTCTTTTGATCCCTCCCATTTCAGTTTGATCCCCGTTAACTTTTCACAAAATATTTTATTGTATCAAATAGCTGAACATAATTCCTTTACGTGATATTTTTGCGACTGAAAATTATCTGTGTCACTGATGCCCCTGCACAGCTGTCCAGTTTCTCTTTTTTCCTCCGTCTTTCCTGCTATGTGTTCTATCTGTTTGACCCCTTCGTATCCAACTGGTCTTCTACGCAAACTAAGGGGCATTCATTTTGTTGTTCAACTCATTCCGGAAATTCATGACCACATAACTTCATTCGCGGATGTACAAAACTATTAGCCTCGTCAATTATTAAAAATGACATGTTCAGCTGACATTTTTACTCAGTGTCAAGGCCACAATAAAACACTTCTTATGACTAAACTGTAATTCTGTAGGCATAGGCCTAGCCATCATTACAAAAATACGTTTTATATTTGTAGACTATGTTAAAAGATTCCTTACCTACCTTTTAACATGTTGATTATAATAGGCATGTTTCTATACAAGGGAAAGGGGCGCGGCTATAGCATCGTTCTTTATGACAACGTAACAGTAAACGCTTTGACCTTCACTAGTTAAGCCTATATCACGCCATAGGCAGATACACGTTCCACTCAATTTTTTCCGTGTTGAGTAGGCGTAGACTACATTATATTTCGTGAATATTACACGTTCGAATGTTATGTATTTAACCCTAACCATAACCAAAAGGCCGCACGTAATGCGTGTTGTTCTGGGTTGGACTTTCCACTTTGACATGGAGGTTTACCTGACTTTGTCCTTCTGGTTGTAGATCACGCAGCTGAAAATCGCCAGTAATCCGTTTGCAAAGGGATTCAGGGACTGTGATCCGGAGGACTGGTGAGAAAACTTTTAACTCCATTTAGGTCTACTCAATTTATCAGTAACAATTTGATTAATTTTCACAAAACTGCATCAACTTGTTTTAATGGACCCAGTGAATATGAAATGTGCTAGTCTATTTACAGCCAATGTCATACATAAATAAATCCCATTTAATTATTTGTGTCTTGTGGCTCTGTTAATGTGCATCCTCTATCTTAATACATAATAAAGCTATTGGTGTTTTTGACACACAAAATATTTGACAGTGTAACTAAATTCACTCTCTCTGCTCCAGGCCCAGGAATCACAGGCCAGGCTCTCTGCCAATTATGAGTGCCTTTGCAAGAACAAGGAACCCAATGTCGTCTCCCCCACAGCAGAACAGCTCAGAAAAAGGTCTGTAGCCCTCCCTTTCTCAGATGAGGAATATAATTAACAAGTTCATTACCTTCACCGAGAGACCAAATTAATCCAGGAATGATCTTTTAGAACAAATGTACACATTTCATCTTAATTTAGCAATACTATAACTGAAATATGAGTAAAGGTTTGCTTTCATAAGTTCATATCCATGAAAAATATAGAACAGATATCACCTACAGTAAATATAACTTTCACAATGTAGATTGCAGAATTATATAAATGCATTGTATTACCACAGATCAGGATGCTTTGGTGTGCTTGCTCTTGACTTGGCTAATGTGTTAGTGGCGCAGAGGTCTAAGGCACTTTATCTGAGTGCTAGAGGCATCACTACAGACCCTGGTTAGATTCCAGGCTGTATCACAACCGGCCATGATTGGGAGTCCCATAGGGCGGTGCACAATTGGCCCAATGTCGTCTGGGTTAACGTTTGGCCGGGGTAGGCCCTCATTGTAAATACGAATTTGTTCTTAACTGACTTGCCTAGTTAAATAAAGGTTTTGCCGATCTCTGACTGTCTGCTATTGTTTGTTGTTGACGTTAGAGGACAGTAGGCGGGACTACGACCGGGACCCCAGTGGTACGCCGATGCACGCCGACCCCGCCCATCAGCTGATGTCACGCGTCCTCAGCCCCGCTCTCCCCATCCCAGGAGGCCTCCACGCCGTCCCCCTCACCAGCGGCCGGCCCAGCCCTCCCCACGACTTGCGTACCCCGGACGGCCACCCGCTGGCCCCAGACACCCTGCATCACCACCCTTACAAGTACCCCACATCCTACGAACACTACCTTGGGGCTAAGACCCGGCCATCGCCGTACCCTTTACCAGGCATCAGAGGACACACGTACCACCACCACATGAACCCAGCCACAGCTAACATGTACTCTGCCACCAGTGCCCCATCTAACTATGACTACGGGCCAAGATAATGAATGTTTAGCTGTAGCTGGCAGCCGCTGCCCATGGCCGACACACCTGGGCCACCGCTACTAGCTAGCTAGCGCTGTGGAAAAGCAAACACACAGGAGGGGAGGGACAACACAACTCTATCTTCATGGCTGATGCAATGTCAAGTGAGTCGGGAGATTGCGCGGTGCGCTCCTGTTGCTGGATACCCTCCACCCCTCAGAGAGACAAAAACGTCCGTATTTATTTTAGGGAACGCATCTTGGCAGGAAGTACAGACTGCCTTCTGAGCCCAAGCAGGGGTCTGTCTTGACCTCTGAACGTTGACAGCAATAGCTCTATATGAGGGTACCTTTTTCCTGTGAGGTAGAGCGAAGCAGACAGTGAGCCCTCTCTTAAAACATGGATGATGCATTATCACGGACTGGAAATTATTATTTTTTTGTGTTGGATGCACTTTGTTTTTTTTTTGCTTTCAAAAAAGCCATATGTTATATAGTCAATCAAGCTTCCATAAATATACAAGATATTTGCATGTTGAGCTCATCAGATAGGTGTTAAAATGCCTTTGAAATGTTTATCTTTGTTCGAGAAAAAAAAATGGATTTGATTTTTTAACCATCCTGAGACGCAGCCCTGAGAAGCTTGTACCATGGCACTGACTTGCAGCAATTTTAAGTAAATAAAGCAGCAGCATGACTGTTCTGTAACTGTAAAATAAACATCACATTCTTAACTTTTAATTCATAAAGCACAAGTCCTCCCTGCCTGTGTGCTATCACGGGGCCAGGAAAGACCTTGCCTCATTGATTGCATTATTCTGTTTCCTCAAACTGGATTTACCCAGTTGGATTATGGTGTTCAGTGTATGTGTGAGAGAGAGGGGACTTGGAACCTGTCTAAACATTAGGTTGAACACTGACCAATATGCTACAGTTCAAAAGGTCAACATCCACACCTGGGTCTACAGAATTATTCAAATGGTGTGTTGCATAGAAGAGGAATCACGCTACACATACACACTCATAGTTGCACAGTAATAGGACCATACTTCCAAAAGGTAAACACACACATGGAAAGGCCAAGCCCCTTAATTGTGTGTGTGTGTAGGCACGCACAAGTGTGTGTTCTGTGTGCACATGTATATATGTGGGTTGTGTGCGTGGGCAAGTGTGTGTGTGGATTGTGTGTGCGTGTCTGAAGAAAAGGCAAAAAAAACAGTAAAATCAACTAGGTATGCCATTGAGCAACCCAGCAACAAAATTTGATACTCAATCAGGAATTCTATCCAACCCAAATGTATTAAATCAAACATTTCTTATTTCTTGTTCTGAAACAAAAAACACTTTTATTTTATTTTTTATCTTTAAATGTAATAAGCATGTGTAGGCCTAGATGCAATTTTTTGATTTACAAAAATATATATTTCAAAATATTGTTGGCAAATTAAACAAAAAGTGTAGGCTATAAAACAAAATATTTTTGCAACCAGATATCAATTGGTCAGACCACGATATAAATCAAATTGTGCAATTGCTACATTAAATGATTGAGAAAACAAAATAGTGCAGTATGGATTCAAACGTATTATCAACATTCAACTTTAACTTAGAATCATCTACAATATCAGGAGCGGGAATAGCTTTAACCATGAACAACAGGTCATACAGCCAAACATCTGACTTCCCAGAAAAATACCCACTTTGTCTCTTTTACACAGACAATCAAAAAACATGAAACATCTCCTCCTAAAGGCCCGGTGCAGTCAAACACGTGACCACTCCCAGACAGTCTTGCTTGAGAAATTGCTCTGAAGCAAACCTCTTTTTTTTTACCATTTAAATTGAAGAAAAAAATAAATAAATCACAGTAAATCTACTTAATTGTTATCCAGAAATTATTTGATATCGATATTAAAAACGGCTGCGTTGGACATTTAAAGGATATATTCCTCACATGAAATGCCACAGTCGTGCTATATTTTTTCTTAAAAAGGATCACTAGCCAAAAACACACATTCATATTCCGTGCAGTGCTGTCTCTATTAGAAATCGGTCATATAAAGGATGTTTTGTTGTCAAGAATAATTATTGCTAAAATAACATGCTGTTCGGGGATCTGGGACAATCATGACAATAGGAGAATGTCTTGATTCATTTCAAGTATGCATCTTCTCTTCAAGCGCATTGCAGATGCCGAAGGGTCCAAGGTAGGTGAAAAGGACGCCCGTGCGCAGGTTGACCTCTGCCTGTTAAATGACTTGTGAAGGAATCGAAGCGTAAATCATTTGTCCACTCATTTGACCGTCAACTAATTGATCGTATACATTCTGTTTAGGGTACCAACACCAACAGAGACCTGCACGCGTGGAATTCAGGAATATCATGGAATAAGAGCTGCTCTCGTTTGAGGGAAATCGTTTTTCAAAAGACAATCATTTTACTGTAGGTTAAGACTAGGCTACATATTTCCAAGTTGGAACAAAATGAAGATTGAAACACACGCCGATAAATTTGATGATCAAATTAGCCTTGGAAAAACAATACTTGTTTCGACAAAGTTATTCCTGACACTACAAACCTACAAAATTGGCACATTTACACAATAGTTATTCAATAACTAAAATAATGCAAGCCTAATGTATAAACAATTCTAACATTTACATTTGCATAAAATCCAGGATAAAAGTGTGATTATATGATACATTTGGAAGCAAAGAAAGTATTCACGAAAGTTTGCCTTTATAGGCCTACCATCATGTACTGATTCGCTATGGACTGGTTCTACAATATTATAACGTCTTACGCTAATTTCGAAACAATAATGCTATTGCAGAGTTACTAACCATTTTGTAGTTGCTAAATACGTAAACACATTTTCCTTCACATTCACATTATTCCTGGTTCCTGTGTGACCTGGACAGGAAGCGTCAGTCTGGAGAATTTTGGCTCCCTTAGCGTGAGCTGAACTTCGGCTGGGCGTAATGAGAAGTGACCCATCAGGAAGGCGAGGACACCGAGACCCAGGCCTCTTCCGTTTGGTCGAGGACTCTTCCGTTAGGTAGACCCAGCTGTGTTTATCCTTACAGTGCTTCGCCTTGATGTTGGGCCAGTGGTCCCGAACCTGCGCCACTCCCCGACTGTCCGCTCGCGGAGGGCCGCCAGGTGAGGACAGGACATAACTGACAGATAATTACCGCTTGGACACAACAAAAGAATCTCAGAGCAAGGTGAATATTTATGTGACGGACGATGCGCAGTAGCCTATATCATTAGAGTGAAAAAATATATCCCATAAACTTATCACCGTCAACTAAATCCAAACTGGACATTTACTCATGACAGATTGTATTACGGGGTATGCTACAGCCTACATTACGGCTCAAAAGTAGCATAACCCTTAAATAGAATTGATAATACACTCCATTGCTATTAATTGAATTTCTATGCATACTTTTGTCATATAAAATGCCCTGTAAACATACCACCCTAGATAAAGTAGCATATACCTGCTCTCAAACCGTGGGACAAGTGGAATTAAAATTACATCTAAAACAGCAGTTCATTTTAGGGGCTGGATGCTGCTCCTTGCAACAGCAAAAAAAAAGTTAAACTACTACAAATAAAACTATTTTTGAACAAAAATATAAACCAACATGCAACAATTTCAAAGATTTTACTGAGTTACAGTTCATATCAGGAAATCAGTCAATTAAAATACATAAATTAGGCCCTAATCTATGGATTTAACATGACTGGGAATATGTTGATAACAGATACCTTAAAAAAAAAAAATAGAGGCGTGGATCAGAAAATCAGTCAGTATCTGGTGTGACCACTATTTGCCTCATGCAGCGTGACACATCTTCTGGAACTGGAACTTGCGGTTGTATACGTCGATCCAGAGCATCCCAAATATGCTCAATGGGTGACATGTCTGCTGAGTATGCAGGCCTTGGAAGAACTGGGACATTTTCAGCTTCCAGGAATTGTGTACAGATCCTTGAGACACGGGGCCGTGCATTATCATGCTGAAACGCGAGATAATGGCAGCAGAAGAATGACACGACAATGGGCCTAAATTTACATTGATAAAATGCAATTGTGTTCATTGTCCATAGCAAACTGCTCGCCCACACGACGCCATAGACATGGTCTGCAGTTGTGAGGCCGGTTGGACATAATGCCAAATTATCTTAAACGACGTTGGAGGCGGCTTATGGTAGAGAAATTAACATTAAATTCTAGGGCAACAGCTATGATGGACATTCCTGCAGTCAGCGTGCCACACTTTCTCAAGACATCTGTGGCATTATTGTGTGACAAAACCACATATTTTAGAGCGAGTGGCCTTTTATTGTCCCCAGCACAAGGTGCACCTGTGTAATGAGCATGTTTTATCAGCTTCTTGATATGCCACATCTGTCAGGTGGATGGATTTTCTTGGCAAAGGAAAAACGCTCACTAACAGGGATGTAAACAAATGGGTGCACCAAATTTGAGAGAAATGAGCTATTTGTGCATATGGACAATTTTGGGGATTTTTTTTTCTTTCCACTTAATGAAACATGGGACCAACACTTTACATGTTGCTTTTATATTTTTGTTCAGTGTATATTCACCATAATAAATGCTTCACAATGATCTGTGATACATAAGCTACATTTTAGACATAAGGCCATGACTGTTCATTTTTGCTGCACATTCAGCTCAGGTAGGCCTAAATACTGACATTAATTCCTGTGTTTCCCCACTACTAACCTAATGCTTTAAAAAGGTGAGTGGGCATGTCTCAGACTGAGCCTGTGGAAAAACATACTCCAATCAGACAGAAAAATAAGACTTGAGTGAAATCTTTGGTATTTCTGTACAGCCTAGCTATGCACACAGATGTCTTCAGCTCCAAAGAAGATAGGATGCCAAATGCTTGCCATATGAGGACAGACTCAGGAGAATGAATGATAATGCAACCAGAGGCATCATTTGACACTCATCTGCATCTGGCCCATCTGTTGTGACAAGCCTATCAGAGCTGTGCTCAGATTGTTTCACCTTTGTGTACATCTCCCCTGCCGCACCCCGGCAGCTTGGCATATCTGTGGACGGATATTAAAAACAAGCCGAGGTAGA